>NW_012267536.1:101356-104532 GCF_000151885.1 Dipodomys ordii
CTTTTTGCTTATGTGGTGCTGAGGAATCAAACCCAGGGCCTCAGGCATGCAAGGCAAGCACTCTACCACTGAGCCACCTTCCCAGCCCCAGGAATGACCTTCTTAAAAAGATGTTCCTGTACATAAATAATTCCCCAAGTACTCAACAATTTTGTGATAGTTTAAGTTTGCAAACAACTGGCAATTTGTGGTCCAGAGTACTTATTGAGCACCTACTGCACACCTGGCAGCACACAAACAATTAACTCCTTCCCTTCCACACCTCCAACAACCCCAGATGTAGCATTTGCCAGGAGAGTCGCTATACCCCAACAGGCAGAGCCCATGCCTGGCCCAAGCTCTGTGACCACACTCAGGGGAAAGCACACACACACACAGCTCAGGAGAACACCCTGGCTAGGCCCCATCCGAGGGCAGTGGGGAGTGTGGGTTTGTCCCAAACAAAGCACTGGGCATCTCACACCTGCATGGGAAAGTCTGCGAACGGGGCAGTCTGAAGCTGCCTTCACAGGCCAAGCTTGGGGGCAGGAACCCTCTCCCAAGGCCTCTCCTGCACCTCCCTCTGGCACCACCCAGGACAGTTCCCCAGCAGTGGCCTCTCTGTGACCACCTTTCAGAAGACCTCTGACCATACACCCATACATACAGCCCAGGCCTTAGGGCCCAAGGGCCTTGTGGGAGCAAGAGAGGCCGTTGACAGGACACAAAGCTTTCCCTTTGTGACAAGCCCCGTGGCAGCCGGGAGGACTCTGGGGCGGTCTTAGTCCTGACCCTGCCACCCCCTCCCCCAGGCCACCAAGGTCCTCCAAGCAGCGCAGGTGACACGGTTTGGGGGGGGAGGTCCAGACACCCCAGCGCCTCAAGCCTCCCCTGGGCTGGGGAAGGAGATATTCTGGGGCCTCAGAGGTAGATCTCCTTCTCAAAGGGCATGATATGCCCAAGTGCAGGGTGGGCACAGATGGTCTCCAGGGATGGCAGCACAAGTGCTGCCCATGCACAGCTCTGCCTCCAGCCCCTCCGGGATGGGAAGCTGTGTGTCCCGCCTATCACAGCTCTCCTGAGGGGTGGCTTCGCTGCTCCTCCAGGGGCTCAGAGGAGGCAACCCCACAGCAGCCCTCTGCCATGAGAGTGTGCAGCGTGGCAAACTCCACGTGGCCGCCCCAAGCCCAGCGTAGCATGGTGCGCCCATGGCCCGGCAGGAGCACCTGCAGGCACTGGGGGGCTGGCTCCCGCACCTCCAGGAGGACAGGACGGGAGCGAGGCACCCCCCTGCACCCACCCAGCAGGCACGCCGCATCGTGGACCGGTCAGTTAACGAACGTTCCCTAAGAGTTGCTCAGATTTACCGCTTAAATATGCGTATTTATGTAACTTAATGTTTCTACTAGGTACATTTATTCACTGGTTGGGGAAGTTGTGAGCTGGAGGTCTGAGGTGACTTAAGAGTGTAGGCCCCAACCCAAGCACACACACTAGCCACTCACCTTCTCGGCCACAGTTCAGCGCACTTCGGTACCACTGTGTTGTAGAAGCATCCCAGCTCCTCCTCACTGCGCTCTAGGGGTGGGAAGGAACAGCTGCACAAACAGCCGTCTGAGTGGAGAACCCAGGCCCAGGACAAGGACAGCTCGGGAGACCTGGTGGAGAGTCTCATAACAGCCTGAAAGGAAAATAATTCAGTTCTGTGAGATCCTGCGGCTTCCACTTCTGTGTGTGTGTGCTGTGCTTTGGTTAGAAAGCTTCCCGCACCATTCCTGCAGTGGGTTAGAAAGCTTCCCGCCCCTCTCCTGCAGTGAGTTAGAAAGCTAAAGCTTCCCACCCCTCTCCCGCAGTGGGTTAGAAAGCTTCCCGCACCATTCCTGCAGTGGGCCTCTGCTCTGGCATTCTGTGACAAGAGGGGACACGTCCTTCAAACAGGTCTGTCATGCTTAGTCAACTGACTGAACCACTTAAAAAGAGAGAGAAAAAGCTATGCTCGCTGACCAGCTCGCCCTCCTGCATGCAGACCTTCAGCAGAAGGCAAATGGTGGTCCCTGAGGCCACCCAACTTGTCCTGCATGTCCAGTGGGCACGGGGCCTACCTCCACCTCCCCAGTCCTGCTGGAAGTCGTGTGATGCCGGAGGGCCGCAGGGCCCACGTGGCAGCCACGGCCTTGCTTCCAGCGAGAAGGAAATTCAGCTGAGGCACAGCACAGAAGCACCCGGACCAGTGGAGGACCCAGTTTCTCTGTGCAGCTGCCCCCACCCACCACACCCAGGGCCTGCGCCGTGACCCCACAGCTTCACAGCAGACACTGCGAGCTTGGACACAGGTGCCGACACAATGGGTAAAGATTAGCCACATAAAGAGAACGGAAGATACTCACCCCCTCTCTAAGCAGTCATCCTTTCCAGCTGGCAGAACCAAGGCCCTATATGAGGCTAAAGTGTCTTCACTTTCCCAGGGAATGTACTCATTCCCAAAGCCCTGCCCAGGGGGTCTAGGCTGGCAGCCACACCTGGCCCTTCAAGCAGAGACGTGCTCCCCCAGAGTGGGAACTGGTGCCCCCCCCCGCCCAAACGTCTATTCTCCAACATGTTGTTCCCCACATCCAAGAAATCCTGGGTTCTGGTCCCTGCTATTAAACACACCAAACAACCTGTGAGCTGCCAGAACACCTCCTTGAAAGGACTTGAAAGCCAGGAGGATCCCAGACTCTAGAGCTCCTGAAATGCCAGGAGCACTAAAGAATTCTGCAGAGCCTGCCTGAAGCCCTTATGGGGCATCTATCTCTCAGCCTGCCCCTTGCATGCTGCCTGCTGACACCTCTGGCCATCAGCCCAAAGCCAAGTGATCCTGACAGATCCCACCGCAGGGTACTGAGAATTAAGTATCCGTCCCCAGAAATGACCAACAGAACCAATATTGCTTGGTAGACCTGAGGCCCAAAAGCACTGCATACATGATCACAAATGATCTCATTTTTATACTAAAGTGATCTTGGAGTTCAGGGCATCTAGAATTCACCTTGCACAGAGCTGACTTCAAAGGGTACAGTGGGTGGTTCTTGCCAGCAAGCTGCTGCTTACTGAAAGCCCACAGGACCTGACCCACAGTCTCACTGGTACCCACGGGACCTGACCCACAGTCTCACTGGTACCCACGGGACCTGACCCACAGTCTCACTGGTACCCAC
>NW_012267536.1:106807-128185 GCF_000151885.1 Dipodomys ordii
AGTGGTTTATTGGAGATAAGAGTCTCACAGACTTTCCTGCCTGGGCTGGCTTTGAACTGCAATCCTCAGATCTCAGCCTCCTGAGTAGCTAGGATGACAGGTGTGAGCCACTAGTGCCCAGCTTACATTCATTTTCTTAAAATTGAGCGATGGCATTTTCTTGAAAATATCTTTCCACTTTCTCACTAGTTTATCGCATCCTTCCTCTGGAGTCATGGAGGTCTGACTCTCCTCCTTCATGTGCAAATCCCACGGGTTCTGCTCAGGCCATGAACAGCAGCCACGGTCACGGGGCTGGTACCACACACCAGCTTGAGGGGTTTGCTGATGCTGTGGGGTTCAGAAAACATCTGGGGGCCATAACTGCAAAGGAACATTCTTCAGAGACAGAGCTGGAAGAAAGTCTCTCAATGTTGGCAGATGAAGAGCCTCCAGGCTCATCTGTGTCTTCTTTCTCAATCCCTGAGATCTTAAAGGAGACTGGCCTCGCTTCCAGACTTGGACCGTGCTGAAGCTTTCCTCCTAAGAAACTTATCTCCACCAGGAGAATCAGCTTTGCAAAGTCAGACAAACCATTGTGAACTGCACTGTGACAGGACACACTTACATCTGAGGTTACACGTTCCATGGAATAAAGGAAGGAAATTGCCACAGTGCCACCCATAGTGGTCCATCAGTGCTAATTAAATATTTTCTATATGCCAGCACTGTACTGCACAGAGGAGGATAAAATATAAAAAATCTTAAAAAGCCTCCCAAGGGAGGCAGGATCTCAGACCAATGGGCATCCACTTCCTTCTGTGCACAGAGCCAATGAAGGCTCTTGTCCATTTACTGACCGGCTTGTCGCCTGAGTCCCCACTGATAGCAAGCCTGAAGTATCCTGGTGGGTCTTGAACTAGGTGCTGTGGGAAATTCTGAGCTCCAGGGAACATTTCCCAGTGCATTTCTCAGAATGGCGACATCAGAACTACTCCAGCAGATCCCAAATGAAGCAGAGGTGAACACTGGGCACAGCAAAGCAGGGGGGTAGATGCCATGTGGGGTAGGGTCACCCAGCAGCTCCACGAGGTGATGGGCAATGGAACTGTGCAGACCACCACTGGAGGAGGGGTAAGTGCAGAGAGACAGGGCCATGCAGACCCAGAGCCTGGAGCCATCTTGGCAGAGGGAACACACTGCTGGACCCAGCCCTGGCCCAGGAGGCTAGATATGATAGCTATAGACCACCCAATCCAGAACGAAGGTCTACCAACAGCAAGAGAAGACACTGTCTACAGCCAGAGTCCCGCATACTTTCAGCTCTCCAGGTTTCAATTCTCTATTTGTCTCTGTGTCTACATCTCTGTCACTGTATCCTTGTGTCCCGATAACTTCATGTCTCTGTCTTCCAGCTGTCCCAGGCTCTGGTACCCATGATGTGGATTTTTTCCAGGTACAGATCCCAGTACTGATGCTGTAAAGAGTCCCGTGTCTCTGTCCAGCAACAGAGTGGGTGACTGTAGGGTGGGGCTTATCTCCAGGAGATGCCTCCCAACTACCTGTGCTTGCTACCAGGTGGGATTTAGAGCTCTGAGGATCACATGATTTCCCCTAGCCACTGCCCTCCCACAATGTAGTTAACTCTCAGACAGAGTCTGAAATCACAGGGCCTGGAAGCTAGAGTGATTAAGTCCCACAGTTCTCCCCACCAAGGGAGAACTAACTTTGCAGTTTCTGATGCCTTTGGTAGACACCACCAGGTCTGAATTCTTGCTGTCCCTGGCCCTCAAGGTGCAGGTGCAAGCTTACACAGGCCAAAAACCCATGGTAAAAATGCAGTTGAAAGCCTCATCAATAGACTAAACCATGCCAAAGACAGGAACATTTTTTGGCCAGTCCTTGGGCTTGAACTCAGGGCCTGAGCACTGTCCCTGAGCTTCTTTTGCTCAAGGCTAGCACTCTACCACTTGAGCCACAGTGCCACTTTCAGCTTTTTCTATGTATGTGGTACTGAGGAATCAAAGCAAGGACTTCATGCAGGCTAGGCAAGCACTCTACCACTAAACCATATTCCCGGTCCCTACAGATAGGATATTATGTCTTAAAGGTAGACGAACAGGATCATTCCAGAAAGGATAGAAAAAATATAATAAAGTACAAAAGTCTTCTGGTCACCATTAAAAGACAAAACCTATGGTTCACAAGCATAGAAAATGGAGAATAGGTAATAGCATAGAAAATATATCCAATAGAGCAATAGCAGAAAATTTATTTTTTCTTGAGAAAAAGATGGTCATCCTGGCTGGGCACCAGTAGCCCTCACCTGTAATCCCAGCTACTTATTAAACTAAGATCTGAGGATTGCAGCTGGCTACCAGTCCAAGTAAACAAATTCTCAAGACTCTTATCTCCAATTAAGTAGCAAAAAACAAAAAGACATAAAGGCATGGGTCAAGTGGTAGAGAATCAGCCATGAGTAAAAACACTGAGGAAGAATGTGAGGGTCTGCGTTCAAGGCCTACTACTGGCAAAGATTGTCATTCTGGTACCAGAAGCTTTGTGGGTGCTAAAGGAGAAGGCCAGAAAAGAATCTTTCTAAGGGATATTACAGTTAAAATATTAGAAAAAATATTGAAAGCTGCAGGAGAGAAGTACCAAGTAACATATAAAGGTAAACTCATAGGAATAACAGCAGATTTCTCAAAACAAACCTTAAAAGTAAAGAGAACATAGAGTGATATATTTTGTCAAGTAAGCACTTTTGATGATACTTAAAGAAATCCTACCTGGAAGAGAAAGATAAACACAACCATGACATACAGGAAACAGTAAATCCCGCTGGATGAGGGGATAGCTTCATGCATTTTAGCATTTCTCTGAAAGTTAACAGTCCTAGTTCCTCCAGTTAAAATATGGACTAGTAGAAAGGATTACAAAAATAGTCTCAATGACACTTCAGTAGAAAAAACAACACTGGCTTAAACTGAAGGGTTAGAAACATGCTAAGACAATGAAACCCAAAAACAAGTATGAACAACTACACTCGTATCTGACAAAATCTCAATCCAGAATTATTAGAGAAGAGATAAAGAAGGTCACTTCATACTGGCAAAAGGGATAATAAAAGATATAAACTTATAAGCATAAATGTACTAAACGTTTAGCCTATTTCATAGGACAAATGCTGGTGGACATAAAAGCATGGAGGGACCCAGCATAATCATATCAGGTGACTTTAATACCTCAGTCTCTCAGCAGTCTATGGAACTTCCTCCAAAACAGATCATATTCTAGAACATCAACCAAGTCTTAAGAAAAACAAGAAAGTTGAAGTGACTTTCTCTATTTTATCAGATGACAATGGATAAAACGACAAATCAATGACAAGAAGTACTATAAAAATATTCAAACTCAGCTGGGCACCGGTGGCTCATGTCTGTCATCCTAACTACTCAGGAGGCTGAGATCTGAGGATCATGGTTCAAAGCCAGCTGGGCCAGGAAAGTCCGTGAGACTCTTATCTCCAGTAAACCACTAGAAAACCAGAAGTGGCGCTGTGGCTCAAGTGGTAGAGCACTCGCCTTGAGCTGAAGAGCTGAGGGACAGCGCCCAGGTCCAGAGTTCAAGCCCCACGACCAACAACAAAAAAAAAATTCAAACTCATGGAGACTGAGAAACACACTTGAAGACCAGGTGCTAGTGGCTCATCTGTAACTCTACTCAGGAGATTGGGAACTGGGGGATTACTGTTCAATATGAGCAGAAAGTCCACAAGACTCTAGTTCCAAAAGGAGCAGCCAAAGGCTAGAGCTGTGGCTCAAGTAATTGAATGTAAGCACAAGGTCTTGAGTTCAAGCTCTGGTATCGTAAGAGAGAAAGAAAAGAAGAAAAGAGAACTCCTATGAAACCAATATGAACATAGATACAAATGTTTCCTAAGTATATTTCTAATATACTTAGAAAACAAGTTCAACAACCCATTAAACACATCATATGCCATGAGCATAGCTTCATTCCAGGGACACAAGAATGGCTTAATGTATACAAATCAATACATGTAATAATAGCTTATATATAGAACAAAGAATATAAAATCATATGATCACCTCAATGATGCAGAAAAGACCTCTGGCAAAATTCAACATCCATGCAAGATAAAAGACCTGAAGAAACTAGGAATAGAAAGAATGTACCTCAATGTAACAATGTACCTCAATGTAATAAAGTCCATGTACCTATATCCTTGACTCTATGTCCACATACCTATAACTATGAACCAACAAGAAACATTGAAGGAAACCATTTCCTCTAAAATTAGAAATGAGCACTTATTCAATAAGTTCTTGAATTCTTACCCAAAGCAATAAGGTAAAAGAAAGAAAAATAAAAGAGACACAAACAGGAAAGGAAAAAGTCAACTTATCCCTATTTGCAAATGATGTGATACTACACTTCAAAGGTTCTAAATAACCAGCCAAAAATCTCTTAGATCTGATAAACACCTCCAGCAAAGTAGAAAGGTATAAAATCAAAATAGCTTTTCAATATTCCAATAACAAACAGGCTGAGAAAGAAATTAAGAAAATAACCCCATTCACAATAGCCTCAAAAGGTAAAATGCCAAGACCAAACCTAACTAAGAGGCAAATGACTCTTATAACCAATACTATAAAATACTTTTTGAAGAGAAATTTAAAAATAGAATAGAAAGACCTCCATGTTCATGAATTAGCAAAATTAATATTGTGAAAATGGAAACCTTACTGAAAGCAATCTACAGATTTAATGCAATCCCCAAATGAATCCCAATATTATTCCTAGCAGAATTATAAAAATCAGTCTCAATATTCATAAATGTCCCTTAGGAGTCAAAAGAATACTGAACAAAAGGAGTAATGTTGAAGACATCATAACACTTGACCACCAATTATGCCATAGTAACACAAACAGCATGGTACTAGACAGAATGCAGGGAAAACCCTGAAAGAAACCCACACAGCTATATCCATCAGATTTTGACAAAGATGCAAAAGAAAACAATATACTGGAGAAAAGATAGTCTCTTCAACAAATGGTGAATAGTGAATGTAAAAGAGTGAAATTAGGGGCTGGGAAGGTGGCTCAGTGGTAGAGTGCTTGCCTTGCATGCATGAGGCCCTGAGTTCGATTCCTCAGCACCACATAAGCAGAAAAAAAAGCCAGAAGTGGCGCTGTGACTCAAGTGGTAGAACGCTAGCCTTGAGCTGAAGGGCTAAGGGACAGCGCCCAGGCCCAGAGTTCAGGCCCCACGACCGGACCAAAAAACAAACAAACAAAAAAGAGTGAAATTAGATTCCACATCCTATACAAAAATCAATTCAAAATAGATCAGAGATCTTAATATAAGATCTAAATCTTTGAAAACACTTAAAAATATGAGTTGGAATCAAATAGTTCAGGAACTAAGAGTAAAACTAGATAAATGGAATTTCATCAGATTTAGAAGCTGTTGTACATCAAAGGAAACACCAGAATGATAATACTGTCAATAGAATGAGGAAACAAAGTATTTGCCAATTAGCTATTCATTGGGCAAAGAACTAATATCCAGAATATGTAAAGACTTTTAACAAGTTAGACACAAAAAGAATAACTAATCCTATTGATAAATGGCCAAATGAGCCTAGAGCTCACATCTATAATCAAAGCTATTAGGGAGGCTGAGATCTAAGGATCGTGTTCAAAGCAAGCCTGGAGAGACAATCAGTCAAAAGCCAGAACTACAAGAATGGCTCAAGTAGTAGAGTTCCAGCCATGATTGAAAAATCCAAGTGAGAGTTTGAGGCCCTGAGTTCAAGCACCAGGGACAGCACAACAGAAATGCAGCCAAATGAATTGAATAGAGTTCTCAAATGATAAGAGATAAATGGCCAATAACTGTACAAAGAAATATTCAATATCTTTAACCATAAAGGAGATATAAATCAAAACGACATTGAGATTCCATCAGAATGCCTGTCATCAAGAAAACAAAAGTTGGCAAGGATGTGGGTGCAGAAGGGGAAACCTTATACCCTGTTGGTAAAAATACAAATAAATGCTGACACTCTGGAATATAAGAAATGAGATTCCTCAGAAACTGTCATATGACCCTCTGCACCACGATTGGCCAGCTATCAGAAGAATGTAATCAGTATTCCGTAGAGAAACCTGCAAACTCATGTTTATGGCAGCACTGTTCTCAATTGCCAAACTACGTACTCAATGTAGCTGCCTGGACACTGATGGAATCTACCCAAAACCCTCCATCCTTGTGAGGTTTGAACAGGGACACACTGCTAGTGCTCCCCAGGGGACAGTCCCGATGGCTCACCCATAGCCCACCAATGTCCCCAAGAAAGGCCTCCAAGAGTGAAGCCAGAGACACAGGGACATATCTGAATGGCCTCCACCTTCAGGAACAGGCCAACACACTCTGATAGTGACTCATCACCCAACTTTCCTCTTAAAACTGGAAATGATGTATCACCTCAACTTCATTAGCAACTCTCTAAAACATCCAAAAGGATGACAGTCCCAGAGAACACATTAATAATGTTGGTTCAGTTCACATTATTTATGCTTTTAAAAATTAAAACCTAGCCAGACACCAGAGGCTCACAACTGTCATCCTAACGACTCGGGAGGCTGAGATCTAAAAATTGAGTTTTGAAGCCAGCCTAGGCAGGCAAAAGCCAAATGAGAGTTTGAGGCCCTGAAACTCTTATCTCCAATTAACCAATAAAAAGCTGGAAGTGGAACAGTGGCATAAGTGGCAGAGTACTAACCTTGAGCAAAGCAGCTCAGGAATAGCAACCAGGCCCTAAATTCAAGTGCCAGGACCAGCATGTGGTTCACACACCACACACACACAGAAGGTGGATGGTGAGGAAGGGAGGTGTGGTAGGTTGTGACATGATGCAGACAAGGGCTTATACTTCCTGGGCTCCACATGGCTGTCATGGGGGACCCAGAATTCAAAGGGTGTGAGTAGCTCCCCATCATTTGCTCCGTACAGAGGAATGCCACTGTGCCAGCCGTGCTGCGATTTGAGCTCCCATAGCTCTGGATGAGGCACTAACATCCCCTTTTATTTGTCAAAGAGGTCACAGGTTGGGGACTAGAGGCTGAAGGGCCTAAACATCGCGTCCAGGAAATCTGAGATATGTTTTCTTGGAAAAAACCTCTGCCACAAAATGTCATGCCAAGTACACGTCGCTGGCTTTTTTTATGTGTCCCATAACAGCTGGCAAAGTCAGTCCCTACAAGCACACACTTTTTGTTTGTCTCCAGATAAAGAGATTTAAAACACAGCTTGTCAGTTAGGGTGGAGGAAGCTGTGGACTTTTCTGGACAGAAGGCAAGCAGTTCTCATCCCAGCTTTTCAGCTGTGCCCTGGATCAAGTCTGGTCATTTCAGATAGTTCTCTGCAAGCAGTAGGCTCAGCACCCTGAGCAGAGCTGCCGTCTACGAAGCCTGCATTTGCTGCTAAAATGCCAGTCCCCTACACATCTGCAAGGTCTTCCCTGTCACTTTCCTTTATCAGTGTGCGTAGGCTGTCCTGAGCAGGCATCTGGTCAGGGGAGCTCCTCTGCCTCTTGCCGTCACAGGAATGCTGTTTCCCACTCTGTGCACCTCCTTGGCTGCTCTGAACAACAGGGGTTGAGAAAATACTCACTGAGGAAACACAGCTTTTGCGCCGTCCCTTGACCTTACTGGGTTGAATGGTGACCCTCAACTTCAGGTCCGCCCAGACCTCACCATATCAGACAACAGTGTGACTGGTGTCTCCGTAAGAAGAGGTGCACAGGAGAGTATCTGCAGTGGCGGGGGGATCTCCACGCTGAGGGAAAAACAAGTATTTCCACACCAGCAGAAGGTGGGGGAGGCTGAGACCAGACCTCTGGGAGGAACCCGTCCTGCACCCTGACCCCCAAAACTGAAAGCATGAACGTCTCCTGACATTCATAGATGGTCCCATGGGAGTGCTTTGTTGTGCTCAGAGAAAACCAACCAGAACCCAGGCAGACAGTCCTGGTAGGTTCTAAGGTGAAAGAGCCACACTTTCTCCCAGATGGCCACCAGCCTGAGGTGTGCAGCCTCTCTGAAGACCATGCTACCGCAGGCTGGTGAAGAAAGCCACCAGGAGAGCCCAGCAGTACTGTGAGAGCCACCCCACCCGGCACCCAGCCTGGAGGCCAGAAAGGCTTGGATCTGGGGGTGCTAGAGCACTGGGCCTAGGTAAACTCAGACACAGACTAGACCCCGGAGCAGAGAGGACAAGCCATTAGCGCCATTCTCCTTACTGGCCTCTGAGCCACTTGCTTGGATTAACAGCATCATTTCCCACCTCACTGAGAGTTGATAAAGAGTAGAAGAGTCAAAAAACCAGGCTGTCATTCTACCCACCAAGACACCCCAAATTGTAGCTTAGGGGAGGTGTGAGAGAAGAAAGCAAAGTGACCCTGCACCTCGGGGTCACCCGAGGGTCAGAACACACTCGACAGCACTGGGTCGGCTGGCTCTGGCGTCTCAGTTTTCAGCCCTGTGAGTGCCTGCTGCCAGGATTTATCATCACAGCCCTGCGCATCCTCCCACAGGCTGCCTGAACAGCCCAGGGGCAGAATTCTTCACAAGAACAGGCATACTGTGGCCTGTGCCTGAGCACCACTGCAAATGGCAGGCAGACCATTCGTGATTGTCAGTCTAGAGAAACGGCTTCACCGGCTTCAGTCAAGACAGTCAAGGAGGAGCAAAGCCTGGATGAAAATCAAGGCTGGCAATGGGTATTGGCAGCGTGGTCTGAGCATAAGGCCACAGGACCAGGTCCCAGGGTGAGGCAAGAGGCTTCATTTCTTATTTTATCTCCTGTGCAAGTAGATACACCACACATCTGTGCAGTGGGCCATAAAAGCTGCATCGTGGGCAAGTGTAGGCTCCACCCAAGGTCACTCAATAAATATTTGTGGAGTGAGCAAGTGAGCACAACCAGAGTCCAGGAACTTAAGTGTGTCCTGGCTGGCTCTCAGGAAAGTTCAGTGCAGGCAGTGCCGGCAGTGCCTGTGACAGCAGAGCAGGTGGCCAGCACCTGCCCAGCTCAGACCAGTGTGGTTTCAGCCCTTCCTCACCTCTTGCCCAGTGACACTGGCATAATCCGCACTCTCTGAGCCTCCTGTGGCTTAGGTTTGTAACCGTTTGCCTCAAACCCACATCCGTGGAGACCCGAATGCTTCTTCAAAGCAGCTGCAGTTTAGTGACTGAAGCTTCCCTCCGGCCTGCCACTTCCCATCTCCTAGCCAAGCTGCTGCAACAGGGCCGTCAGGAGACAGCCCTGCGCATCCCAGGGCCTTGGTTCTCTACAGAAAATAATTTGAAAGAAGAAGAGTCACAGATCCGCAGCAGCTGCTCCTGGCACCTGTTATTTATTCCCATTGTGACATTCTCTGGCATTGTGCAAAGACCTGCACATTTTCCTGGAGAGGAGCCCCGGGTTCTGAACACACAGTTGACTGCACCCAATTGTACTCTGAGACAAAAGGGCCCAGGAGGTAGGTTTACGGCCAACCCGTCCCCTGCTGATGCCAGCCTAGCTCTTGTGGCAGGCCCCTGCCTTCGCTGGGCGCACTCCGCAGAGACCCGAGGCTCTGCAGGAAGGCTCCCCAAGGCTGCTTGCTCCTCCTCCACCTTCACAGCTATCTGGAACAGGTGTCTTTAAGTCCCAAAAAATAAAGCCTCACTGAGCAGGCCTCTGGCTTGGGGTAGGCCTCTGGATCCTTCATGCGGGCACACTCCCTCTGGAGTCATTGCTCTTTACCTAAGCTCTGAAGCAACTGTAATAGCATGGAGCCCAGAGCTCACTGGGCTGGAGTCTAGGGGTCATAAGGCTCAGTGGTCAGATTCCTCCTGGGAGCTGCAGGGATAGTTGCCTGTGTCTGTCCAGCTCTGGGAGGTCACGGTCTATGGTTCATGGCTTCCTTCCACTTTCAGAGCCCCACACTCTCTAACCCTAGTCTGACTCCCCAGCTTCTGAACCTGCTGGTTGGCCTCCTCTCTCTGACTGGCCCTCATGCCTACATCTTTTCCTCAGAAGCCCTCATGACTACATTAAGCTGCCCACTGACCCAAGATCTTTCACATCCAGGTCCCTAATTTAATCATGTCCAAAACATCCCACTGCTACAAGGAGTGACTGACGCTGTCATGGGTTCTGGGGTTGAGACACCCGTCTTGGAGACTGTTCTGCCTGCTGATCTCCATGGGTATCTAATAATATTCAGATTGTTTTCTCCCATCATGTACCACCTGTTCCTATGGGCTAAACCCAGTTACAGTCTTTTAGAACTCTGGAAGATAGTCAGGTGACCAAGAAGGAAGTCTCTTTCCTGTTTGTCCACCAATAATCCAGAGAACAAGTATTAACTAGTGCCTCCTGTGTGAAGCCATGCTGGAGACACAAGAAGACAGCAGAGCCTAGGGGTGGCCCAGACCACAGCGGAGGAGCTAGCACACAGAACACAGACACCATAGTTTTGCCCCCACCCACCCACCCCTGCACCTTAGCTGGGATCTCAGAAGATGTATCCTCTGAAAAATACGCGTGTGAAGACAGGAGACCTCAAGCTGGGCCCTGGTGGCTCCCACCTGCAACCCTAGTTAGGCAGAGATATGAGAATCACAGGAGACTCTTCTCTCCAATCACCAACAAAAAGCTGGAAGTGAAGCTGTAACTTGAGTAGTAAGAGTGGTAACCTTGAGAACAAAAAAAGCTCAGGGACAGTGACCAGGCCCTGAGTTCAATCCCCAGGACTGGCGCTCGCGCGTGTGCGTGAGCGCGCACACACACACACACCAAACAACAACAACAACAAAACAGGAAGTCTCCCCTAAATACCATCATGCCCAGGTCATTCAACAGAAGGCCACTGACCAGCAGGTCACATCCATACACCTATGAGCACCTGTACAAAGGATGGTCCATCACAGTGCTTCTGCTTTAAAAGCTCGAAACACACAGAAGAGGGAGGAACAATGGACCTAATCTTCAAGCGCCATTACCCACCTGGGCCATCTTGGGCTCATTAGGATCCTTCTGACCTTACCTCAGAGCACAGGGACCGCAGGGTAGAGGACTTGAGGTGAATCCTCCAGATCCTGTTGTTCTGTCTGCAAACTCCCAAGCACTTTTGTATCACACCTACAACACTGAGCAGGATCACTTTGAAATCATTTAAGGGGAGAATAATGAAAGGGTGACCATGATCAAGAGTCAGTGATTTCCTGTACTGCTTTATCGACTGACAATGCCTTTGTACAACTGCTTAACGATAAAAATAAAATTCATGAAAACAAATTAAGTGTCCAGGAAAATACTTAAATTTGAAATTTAAATTGTTAATTAAAATATTTGAATTTGAAACGGGCACAGACACTGCAGTCTGTGATAGGTCTGGGTCACCTCGAATCTGCCGACTTCCGAGGGTAGACCCTCGGTGCCCTTGGGGTGTTCTTAGGCCTTTCCGCCTCTCTGGGCCTCAGGCTGGTAAAAGACTAAGTTCTGTACTCAGGCAAGTTCAGCGTGGGGTGGGCCACAGTATTTTGTGGCTGGCTTGGTACTGAATGCATCTTCATCAGTTCACAGCAGGAAGTACCCCTGTGCAGACCTGCAGCAGTCTTTGTGTAGGCCCTCCAGTCACATCCTTGGTGTGGCTTTGAGCCTCCCATGCACAAACGCCATTACTGCCATTCCCCACAAAAAGGGACCAGGATACTGGAAGAGGAAAAATTTCCAGGGAGAATTCTATTACCTGTGACCAAGGCAGCACTGAAGAGGCCAGGGGCCTGCCAGTCAGCCACTCCAAGAGGGCCAAGCTCATTTCTGCTGATCCAGCTGTGACATTAAAACATTAAAAGTCTACATGGCTGTAAGTGAGCCAAGACATGAGTGTTCACCCTCACCCTAAAGTCCTGATAAATGTGGAAGGTGGCGGGCGCCGGCGGCTCACGCCTGTCATCCTACCCACTCAGGAGGCTGAGATCTGAGGATAGCAGTTCAAAGCCAGCCTGGGCAGAAAAGTCCACGAGACTCTTATCTCCAATTAACCACCAGAAAACCAAAGTGGCGCTGTGGCTCAAGTGGTAGAGCACTCACCTTGAACTGAAGAGCTGAGGGACAGCGCCCAGGTCCAGAGTTCAAGACCCACCACCAACAATAAAGTCAAAATAAAATGGGAGGGTGGTGAGGTGAGTTTTGCAACTTTAGACAAGGTCTTCAGTGAGATTCTCTGCAGTTCTTGCGTTGTTTCTGGAAGTACAACATTACTTTCAAATGACTATGAAAGGAAAAGGGGTCTCAGGATGCTTGCTCCCCACTGCTCTGTGGGCTAAGGTCCAGAGACACTGGCTGTGGGATTTGAGAGAAAAAAAGAGGCCTCCATGCCAGCCACCTTGGGCTAGCCTGGGTCTTTGGCCACACTCTGTGGAATGCCTGAACATTGCTACTGTGAATGAATCTCCTGTGGCTATCTTGTTTCGAGTGCATTTGCTGCTCCTCTCCTTGCACCTTCTGGTGTACTTGGAAGGGAAGCAGCACGGGCCTTGGCGGGAATAACAAGAGCTTCATGGTGTCTGGGTGCCATTTGGTGTGGTGAGTCACCCACCATTGGCCCACACATGCCTGTGTTTTAATTTGGCTGTTTTTTAACCAATCAGTGTACCTGATTTTACTATGCAAGTAGCATAACCTGAAATCTGAAAGTCTACCTGCAATTTGCGCTGGGATGCACAGCCCAAACTTTTAGTCATCAGCTTTCTCCTTGAGTAGGTCACTCACCTGGCTCTAGATGAAAGATGAATCAGTCCCTGAGTTTACAAGAAGGCTATGTTTCAGTGGTTTGAAGACTTTGATGGAACAGGTTTCATAAGAACCTTGCATGTTATATATCCTGAACACAGAGAACCAGCTTCCTCATTACTCAATCTGACATTTCATGGAAGTGAACATGGGGCGGTTCATGTCTCATCACAGTGCCTTTCACTAGTCCCTAGACACAGCAAACCCCCAAAAGCCACCTTAGGACTCTGGAGCACATGGCGATACCCCTCAATAAGCCAGGGAGAGGTTGAGGATGAATCCTAACACTGTTTCTCGAGGAAAGTGAAACTAAGTCACTAGGAATCCTTGCCATTAAGTACTACTCCAAAATAAAAACCTGAGCCATCAGGGAAGGGCAGAGTTGGGTTGTGTTGGAAACAAAGATTTAGGCTTCTCAGTGCTGCTTAGTCCCTCTCTTGCTTCAAAGATGCTGGGCCTTGTTGCAGTCATGCAAACATCAAACCTGTTGTTCATGGCCTTGCCTTTTTCCTTTACTAATCAAGCCAAGGAGTCTTTTTCCCACTGCTTGTCCCCTTAGACCCCCAGAAATAAGCCCCGTTTTCCCAATATGTACTTGCCATCTAACAGAGCTCACTACTGCTCCAATCCCTTCGAACCAGCAACTTGCAGGGTGGTCTGAATCCCCCAGATCTTGTTGGCAACAGGAAACTAAGTTTCTGACAAGTGAAGAATAATTGAACTGTGTATGGTTAGCTGCAGTGCTTGGATCTTAATGTTGATGCGGCCAGTGGTAAACCTGAACCCAATAAATAACTCTACCTTCTCCCCAAGCTTGTTTCCACCACTGGTGAGGTAACTCACAGAACACAGTTAATGGGGCCTGGTACACAAGAGGCACTCAATCCTTAAGAGCAAATTGATAGTGATTATCTACCTCATCACAACATGCTTGAATGAGAAAGCAACTAACTTTTTGAATTAACTAGAAACAAATTCACAAAGGAATAAACAATCTCTTGAGAGAAAAAGACTTTGTCCCATAAATACAGAAATGTCTTGTGGACAAGTAACACCAGACCAGGCTTTGTCCCAGTATATTAACCAATCACTCATCAATCAGGTTCAGAGAAAGCCAACTCTGAACTTTCTCAGTACCACTTAAACATGTAATTGGGAAGCATGGCTGGCGGTTTCAGAGAAGCTTCTCAAAGGTGCCAACAAGACAAAGGTGGGAAGCTCAGCAAGACAGAGCACATGACCCAGGGAAAACACACCGGAAGTCTCAAAGGCCGTCGAGACCAGCAAGCCTGTTCCCAGGGTCTCTAGAAATGGGTGTGCCGGAAAACATGGGGAGAGGGAATGCAAATGCAAGGGGCCGTGTCTGCCGGTTGTCATTCATAATATTTATTTTGGAAAAATATTTTTAAAAGGAATTTCTTCATTAGCAAAACAGTAAAAAACTCAAATAACATTTGCACAATATTTCATAAATACATTTATATACAAAAAATATAGTCACATAGACCCGAAGTGCCTTTGTACATATTTACCAAAATTTAAATTATAAAAAACGAACATCACAAAATACTCGAGCTTTACAGATATTGTGAAAAATATTTTTACAAGTCTAAAAAATAACACACGTTTTTTCCATCTAGAAAAAAACACATTTCGGTATCAAAAAGGACAATAAAGGCAGTTGTGTTTCTAGTTCAAGAAAAGACTGGCTCATAAAACTCCAAGATAGACACATGGGCAGTGCATGCTTCCTATGCATATTAAGTCCGTCCGTTTAAATATATACTCTGAAAAGCAACTGTTCATAGTGCAACGGAACATCCAGCAGGCTGGGCAACGGCATCCAGAGCCACGGGCCCGGCAGTGTTGGGCGGCTCTGCCAACTCCAGGAGGAGAACCAGCTCGGCCTGAACCTGTTTCTCAGCAGCAGTCCCTGGGGTCTCCCTTTCCTCTTTCAGCAGCATTCGTTGGGGCTATATCCTTGGAATTTTATTTATTTTAAGAGAAATGGGAACTTTGCTCTATCACTTCCATCTTACACCTGGAGGGGCCGAGGAGACAGAACAGGACGTCAGCTGAGATGGCCAGGGACCTTCCCCATCAGCCCACCCCTGCCTGAGCACCACACACACTGACCTCAGTTGCTATGACGCACTCGTCCTTCTCTTCAGATATGACGTACACCGACTGGTACTTGGTGTCCTTTGAAGTGGAGTAGACAGACTCAGGCCTTGTTCTCTCAGGTGCTTCCCCACTGAAAGAAACAACACAGAACCACGGTAAACAGGGACCTGACCAGAGCAGAGCGGCCTTCCCACCTCCAGCCCGGCCTACAGCACGCACCCCCTGATTGTTGGGGTGCACTTCTCCCCTGCAGAGCCCTGCAGCTGGCACTTGGTGTCCCGCTTGCTGTGTGCATCCCTGATCGCGGCTTCATCGCCCTTGATGTCCTGCACAAGGTTATAGTCCACCGCTGAGTACCGGGCCTTGAAGCCACCCTTGCCGGCTCCCTGGTCCCCCTGGAGGTCCGCCTTCTTGTTGGTGTTCTTGATCTGTGTGGCCCCGATGACACTGACCGAGACGTCCTTCTCACGCTGGCGGTTGGCCAGGTTATTCATGGTTTCGGTCTCCCCCCGGCAGGGGTCCGCCGGCGGTCGGTGTTTTGGCAGCCTCAGCCGGACGCAGACCACGGTGGTAGCACAGCCTAGCAGCAGCAGCAGGACGAGCACTGCCCCTGCACACACAGCCACCCAGGGGAGCGGCCCGCCCTGGCCTTCCACAAACTTCTCCGTGAGGTCCACCACCACGGGGCCCGGCGGAGGCTCAGGGAGCAAGAACTGGCAGTTGGGGCCCCCGTACCCCTGGGCACACTCGCACACATAGCGCTGGCCCCGCTGGTGGCAGGTGGCCCCATTGTGGCAGGGAGCGTGCTCACACCTGCTGACAGGGGTGCTGCAGTTCCTGCCTGTGTAGCCGGGCGGGCAGGTACAGAAGAACTCGTTCACACCGTCCCTGCAGGTGCCCCCATTCGCACAGGGGGAGGAGGCACAGTCGTCCACGTTGTCCTCACAGTGTCTCCCGGAGAAGCCAGCCTGGCAGCGACACAAGTAGGCACTGCCAAGGTCCACACAGGTGGCACCTAAAACACAGGTCAGGAGCAGTCACACATGTGAGTGCAGGCACGCTTCCACTCCCCAGACATATCCAAGCTGTGCCAACAAGTCTGCTAAAGTCAGCCTGGGGCCTGCATGGAGCATGGCTGAGAGCTACAGCCGAGGACTAAATCAATCGGTGAGGAAGAGTCCAATTCTAGCCCCACATATTAGAAGCTAACATCTTTTGACCTGTGTGTGTGTGCACATGCGCACGCACATACACTTGATCTGAACTCAGGGCCTCACACTCTTCTTACCTTTTTTGGCTCAAGGCTGACGCCTCTTGGGTTTGAGCTAGGATTGTCAGATCTTAGTCTCATGAGGAGCTAGCATTTTGTGTGTGAGCACCAGCACCCAGGCCCGTCAGTGTGCTCTGACAGGCACCACAAAAAGCAGTTTGCCTGGCTACCAACCAGATTAGGTTTCAGGCACGGAGACTGAGGCTTAAAGAAGTGTTTTGCCTGCAGCTACTTTATTAGTAAGATCGGGACTGAAAATAAGGATGTAAGAGAGGAGGAAAAGTAGTAATAAAAGACAGGAATGAGGAGGAAAAGAATGAAGGGAGCAAAGAAGCTAGGAAGGCAGGCAGGAAGATAGGAAGGATGGAGGAAGAAGGGGGGTAGGGGACGCAGGGAAGGAGGGCCATCCATTGAGTCCGATTTGGAAAGTCCATGCCATCACATGCCAGCAAGCAGTTCATAGCTCATGACATCCCATGCTGCTGCGTGACAGGGCAGAGGTAGGCTTCCCTCCAAAAGCACTATGGCTACACACACTTCTGAGGAGAGCCTGCAGCTCCATAGCCAGTCCCCATCCTGACTGGCGCTGACCCTGAGCAAGTGCGTCCTTTTGGCCGGGGACATCCCTACAGAATGAGCCTGAGGACAAATGCTCCTGACCACCCACAATCTTCCAGACTCAATCATAAAGCCTCACTGAGAGTTCTGACTGCACGGGTGGTGGAATCCAGGAACCCAGCGGCTGGGAGAGGATGTGTGCCGCTGACCATGAGCAACCACCCCACCCCTCACCGTTGGAGCAGGGAGAGGAGCTGCAGAGATCCATCTTCTTCTCACAGTTGAAGCCGGAGAAGCCCGCGGGGCAGCGGCAGGCATAGCCTCCGTCTGGGTTGTCGGAGCATCGCCCCCCATTGAAGCAGGGGCCATCTGCACAGGTCATGGCGCTCAGCTCACAGACCTTGCCGTAGAAGCCAGGTGGACAGGTGCAGGAATAGCTGTCCTCAAGATCCTACACAAAGAGAGAGCAAACAGCTTTCCAAAGATGCTCCAAGAAACATACACACTCTATTTAACAGCAAGTCCTGGCTTCATGCGACTAACTCACCGTGCAACTCCCTCCATTCCTACAGGGGCTGGGGGCACACTCATCGACTTCCAGCTCACAGTTAGCACCAGTGTATCCGGGCCTACAGGAGCACGTATAGCTCCCCTGGCCTGTGTTAGTGCAGGTGGCACCATTCCTGCAGGGTTTGTGATGTGTGCAGTAGTTTAGGTCTGCCCAGGGTGGAGACAGAAAGAGGAGAAAGACAGGAAACTCAAGGTCAATAGGCAGGAAGAGTCTATTTTTCAGCCCAGGGCTGCTGTGGAGGGAGAGGCGCTTACCCTGGTTGCAGAAGAGGCCGCCCCAGCCTTCCTGGCAGTTGCACTGCCAGGGCTGCCGGCAGGTGCCATGCAGACAGCCTGGGTACCTGATGCACTCGTCGCAGTACCGGCCCTGCCACCCCACTCTGCACCTGGAATGCACAGCACAGTCACACGCATGCTGACAGTGACAAGCCCGCACACACCAGAACCGAGCTCCCGCAGCTTCACTACGCCCTGGTTCCCATGCTCCGCAGAACAGACCACCTGGAATGCTTAAACCACGGTTCTTGGAGCCACCCCCCAGAGGTTCCTGAGGGGGAGAAAGGGTTAGCCTAGCTGGCTACAACATGCACAAGGTCTAAGGACCACTGATGTAAGCTCTCATTTCCTGCACCAACTTTTAAAGCTGTGCCTTGTATATTTCCTAATCATGAGGAGCTTAATGAATGACAACTCCATCCCTTCATACATTTCCAAAACTTTAAACAGGATAACAACCCCACTCAAATCTTAACATTTTTAAGTGATCACTTCAGAGATGCTTTATAAATCCTACAGGTATAAAGGGATAAAAAGAAGGGCTGAGCTGGTTATAGTAGGTATCAAATGTTGAAATCCCAGCCCTTGAGGAGGGAGGTAAGTTCAAGGCCAGCCTAGGCTGCATGTTGCATTCATGGCAGGCCGGGCTACACAGCACACCCTTTCTCAAAAACACAAGTTATAGATGACAACAACAAGACAGCTCTGCAAACTTACTTGCACTCCCCGGGCTTGTCACAGACTCCGTGCAGGTCATCGCACCCTGGCAGGCAGATGGCTGGAAGCAGAGAACACACAGGTAAGCCCCAGTCTCAGGGCCAAAATGAGATGATTTCACTCTGCGGGTCCTAGCTGAGCAGATTCCAGGCTACAGCGTGCTGGCCCACGCTGGCTGGTAGCTTTGGACTTTAATCAGTCCTAGGATGAGCATTCTTCTTAACACAGTAGCTCCAGGACAAAAGGGTTCTCCGAAGCCTCTGCCCCCACCCCATCTCCTTTTCTTCTAAGAGAGGGTCAGAAGTCTTCCCCCCTCCCCCACTGCCCAATTCTATGCACAAAGCTCCACCTCTTAATATCCCAGAAAGTGTGTGTGCAGATAAGAGTGGACAGCTGGTGTGCAGGGTGCAGGGCAGGACAGCTGCTCCATTGTCTCTTCCTCCCGCAGCTGCCCCAGCGCAACAATGCCACCCCGCCCGTGCCCTCCCCCCTCCCACAGCCCCAGTGTGAGCGTGGGGGGGGGGGGTGAGCGCACGCGCGAGTGCATAGGACACACACATGCATGTGTGTACACTCCTGCCAATGGGAGCAGACAGGGTCCCTCTGGCCTATCCCCACAGATCTAATCTATGGCACGAGCTAGCGGGGGCAGGGAAGGCTCCAGTGTTTGAATAAGAAAAAAGTTTAGGTTGCCGACTACTCAGAACCGTGAGAGAGAAGAAAGCTAAGGTAGAAGAAGCCCCAGAAGCTGCAGGTACCAGAGGACTAGCTAGCCTACTTCCCCCGTTAGGAAATTCATTCATTCGCAGCACCTCCCGTTCCTAAGAAAACAAATCCAACTCAGGCCAAGGCAGGGCTTCAAAGGAGCTCCAGAGCCCTTGAAGAGAGCAACGGTGACACCCAGACACAAACTAAAGGTAAGAAGTGGACCCCTTCTCTCCCAAGCCCCTGCTGAGGTTCTAAGCCTCAGAGTCAAAGTTCACAACCCTTGACCTCAGGGAAATGCCCTGACTGACTGCAGATGAGGCTCAGAAGGCTGGGGAGGGAGGCAAAGCAGCCCCCAGCACTCCAAGGCCCTGACACCCCTGCACCTAGGGCACTCTGGGCTTCAGTAACTACCTTTCTTTGCAGGCAGCGTGTGGTGAGCACGCTGACAAGACAGGGCATGTGCACCCCTCACCCATGCAGCCTTGCAGGTCAATCTCATCATTTCTCCAGCTGTCCACAGTCATAGGAATGAGGACTTCCCCTGAGGACAGCTAAATACTATGTCTCACAGGGAAGCTTGGAAAAAGGCTTTCTCTGTGGGCTGGTATCAACCCCAGGAAGAAAAGGGAGCCCGGGAGCCCTTCTGATGAAATGCTGTCAGAGCAAGAACTAACTCTGTTGGAAGCAGGTCCCCAAACATACTCCCTCCCTCTCAGTTCCTCCCTTCCTTCCTCCCCTCCCTCTCCAGTGCACACACCCTGAGGGGAACACAGCCTTACTTCCTGACCCCTGGCCTGGTCTCTGAACTCCTCCCTGATGAAGAAAGGCAGCTTCCTAGAATGGATAAACAGTCTTGGTTGTTAAAAGCCTGAGTTGACCTTGACTGTGCTACAGGCTGGCTTAAGTCCTCAGAAGGCGCTTTTGCTCTGTTTCCCTACCACAACACCTCTTCCGTTGCCTCCATGCTAAACCCAGTGATCCAGTGGGCTCAAGAACGCCCTCCCCAGAAGTACCCCCCGGAGGTGGCTCCCCAGGACTCACGTTCGGTGCAGTACTGGCCTTTCCAGCCGGGGTTGCACACCTTCTCCCCTCTCTCTCCGCAGGTGAAGTGGCCAAAGGCGTCATCTCTGGGGCGGCAGAACACAGAACAGCCTTCCCCGTAGTAATGTTCGTCACACACAAAGCGGTAGGAATACTTGAGGTCTGTCCGGCCACTGCTGTGTAAGTCCTGAGACCACTCCTCACCCACTGTCAGATGCCTCTGTGTGGCTAGGCGGCTGATGAGTCTTTCTGGATTTTCTGGGAGAGAAGATGCTCTGGTTGGTTCTGACCTAGCCCAGAGGCTGGGAACTTAGTGGAGGACTAGCTGGTGGCAGGATGTGGTTGACATGGGAAAGAGACCAAAAATCCTCTACTCTGGGGGCATGAGCAGAATAAAAGACATCCAGTGGTGGGGGGGCAGCACAGTAGGTAGGAAAGGCAGCTTCTACAGCTTGCACCCTGTGGGGTTGGTGCTCTGTGTTTACCTGTTGCCAGGTCGTCTGGAGAATCTGTGTGGAGGGCTTCAATAATCAGAGAGAAGGTGCCCTGGAAGGACAGCAAGGGATCAGAAGCATTCAGGACCAGCGGTCAGGAACAGAGCCTGGGGCCCATCTTTGTCTGGCAGAAGGGAAGGGCGTCACCCACTCTCACTTTCCTTGTGGAAATGGAAGGACTTAAAGAGTGGTTTCCTGATGTGTTTCCTCAGCCCGTTAGTACAGGATATTATACATGGGGGGAAGGGCTGGAGCCCAGTGGGGTGGGATGGGGGGTGGAAGAGGCAGCTGTCATCAGGCTTCCCGGATGGGACCTGGGGGGGGGGACCTGGGGGGGGGTGCAACCAAACCAGATGAAAGCCCTCCCGGCCGTGGGCGAGATGGGTGCGCTGGGGTCCGCAGGCCTCCCCTGGGGGGCCCCCCTCTCCCGCCGGTCCAGGTGCTCACTCACGGGCCAGGTGAAGCCGAAGGGGAAGCGGATGGGGTTGCTGAAGGCGGCGTCGGGGCCCGCGCCGCCGTCGGGCAGGCTGAAGGAGTCGACGCCCAGCACCGGGGTGACGGCGCTGCCGTAGGTGCAGGGCGGCTCGGGGGACACGCTGGCCTGGTAGTGCTTCAGGCACACGCGGAAGAAGGTCCTGCAGGCGCAGGGCGGGCCCGCGTCCCCGCGGCAGCAGTTGCGGTTCCCCAGCAAGCCCTTCTTGTTGACGAACTCCTGCAGCTTCAACTCGAACACGCCGGAGCTCCAGACCTGCGGGGCGGGGCGGGGGGCG
>NW_012267536.1:141987-143845 GCF_000151885.1 Dipodomys ordii
CAGTGAGATCCCTCAGTAAGTGCTCCTTGTGGGGGTTCACACCTGGACAGTGAGATCCCTCAGTAAGTGCTCCTTGTGGGGGTTCACACCTGGAGAGTGAGATCCCTCAGTAAGTGCTCCTTGTGGGGATTCACACTAGGAGAGATTCCTCAGTAAGTGTTCCTTGTGGGGGTTCACACCTGGACAGTGAGATCCCTCAGTAATTGCTCCCTGTGGGAGGTTTATACTTGGAGAGTGAGATCCCTCAGTAAATCCTTATTTTTTATTTTTTTTATTTAGTCAGGACTGACAAATTGCCTGGTTCAAGACATTTCTTATTCAGGGGCTGGGAAAGTGGCTCAGTGGTAGAGCACTTGCCTTGCATGCATGAGGCTCTGGGTTCGATTCCTCAGCACCACATAAGCAGAAAAAAAAGCTGGAAGTGGCGCTGTGGCTTAAGTGGTAAAGTGCTAGCCTGGAGCTGAAGAGCTGAAGTACAGCGCCAAGGCCCAGAGTTTAGGCCCCAGGACTGGACCCAAACAAACAAACAAAGACATTTCTTACTCATCCAAACTTCCTCAATGGTTGGCTTTATCTCTTTATTGTGGGTGATAACTATAGTGATTTGGCCCTCCATTGTTGGTTTGTGTTGTCTTTGTTACCTCTCACCATCAGAGCAGACAAACGTTTATTTGCCTTACAAATTTCCTCAAAGAACTGACCTTTAGTTTTATTGATTTTTCTCTGCATATTTAGGCAGAAATTAGGACAGTCATAATCTAGCCTCCTTTCTTTTCCTGCTTTCAAGGATTTCCAGCCTTTACATCCTACTGTCTATTGTTCAAAAACTATTTGATATTTTTAAGATCAACTTTCTAATTATTTAAAGGAGACCAAATTCTGTAGGAATTATCCTTCCATGTAGATACAGAAACAACTTTCACTGCAAGTAACAAAATCCTTGTTCACTACGTAATTGCTACGCAAGGCATCACCTCATCTGATCAGGAAGGTTGCTGTTTTGGTGGCTCAATCACTGCTGCTCTTGGTAGTTGATGAACCCTTCACTAGTCAGGACAGAACTCACCAAGGGCTCTCTACAACTCCAGAGCATCACACACAATCAGTGACTAGCAGAAGAAACATGCTTATTTTTTCTGGATGACACCTGTTGTCAGCTGTGAAACATTCTACTAACCTGTCATATGCACCCACTATATTTTCATGGAGTAGTTTTTCTGCTTTTGCATTTTTTGGGGGGGGTCCGGTCGTGGAGCCTGAACTCTGGGCCTGGGCGCTGTCCCTCAGCTCTTCAGCTCAAGGCTAGTGCTCTACCACTTGAGCCACAGCACCACTTCCGGCTTTTTTCTTTTTGCTTATGTGGTGCTGAGGTATCGAACCCAGGGCCTTGAGCATGTAAGGCAAGCGCTCTACCACTGAGCCACCTTCCCAGCCCCTTCTTTTCTATTTTCTGATAACCTGTTACTCAAAATCTTAGGCCCATGTAGTTGTTGAATAGTAATTCAGTTCCGCATCTGAATAAACCACTAACTGCAAATAAATCTTGCAGCTTATTAAAAGAATCTTGTTACCAAGAGACGTTTTCCCAGTACTTACCTGTCATGTAATTATTCACAGTTGGGGCAGAGGCTATGATTTGTGTCCTTCTTGGTACAGTGTTCTGTCTTTACTAGATTCAAACTGCTTGGTTATTTCCTTAATGACTTTTGTATGTGGCTATTTTCATCACCAAGCTCTAAAATCCCCTCTTAAAATCCAAGCACTTTTTTTTAATTTAATTTTATTTGTGAACATACTGTACAGAGGAGTTACAATTACATGGGCAGGATAATGCGTACATTTCTTACCAAGAATTGCA
>NW_012267536.1:143895-146186 GCF_000151885.1 Dipodomys ordii
CCAGGGCAGGGGGGGGGGGTAGGTGTGGGTGTTCCAGAGCGGGGGGGAGGGGTGGCGGGGGCTGTAGGTGCATGTGTTCCCAGGCTGGGGTGTAAAGAGAGGAGAGGAATGTGTGGTTAAAATGTATACCTCTGTGCCCGCATTGCTGGGCACAGATTTCAGGGAGAAATGCAATATCAGGAACCTTTTAATTAGAAAATGTCAGTGGAAAACAGTCTAATGTGAATGCCTGTTTAGAAAACTGGAAATAAAAAGTTCCACGCGCAAGAGCTTAAATCTTGGGGGCACTTGCCCCAAATCTTTAATGCCCCCCCTCCCAGGACCAAGTATTTGTTAAATTGACATGGCACAGATTTCTCGATTACAGCAGCAAAGCGGAACTGAAAGGCATCGTAAAATCCATCAGAATCCTGCCCAAAGCGTTCATTCTTTTCTAACTTAATTTATGCCACGCGTTTCTGTATTGGGGAAATCAAGCAGAAAGCCTCTTTCTTCTCCCTCCTCCTCCTGCTCTTCTTTTCCCTTTTTTCTTTTTTCCTACTCCTCCTCTTCCTCCTCCTCCTCCTCCTCTCTCTCCTTTCTCTGTCCTCTACCCCCAAGTTGGTTCCTCTTTCCCCTCTCTTTCAAAAGCTGAGCTAACGGGGAGACTGTTTAACTTCAGTGTTTCTATAGGAGCCTGTTGTAGTTTAACTCCTGCGCACCAGTAGCTGAGATGAACAAAGGAGAGACTCGAGGTCCAACCATTCATCCTTTCTTTGCACTTTAATTTTCATTGATTGGGAAGACAAGGGGAGCCCTTAGGGATTCGAGCTGGAGGGGGATGACACGCCTTCAGACGCGTAGACCCCAGCCAGCCATCTGCTCCGAACCAAATGGCGTTTTTTCACTCCTAACTGCATGTCTCTATACTCCCACAGCGAAACACTGGGAACCCCCCAAATGCAGGAGAGAGCTTAAGCCAGAGTATGTTAAATAGACTTGCCCAAGTGTTGGTCCTGGTAAACAGATTCCTAACACCATAAATCCTTACCTTGCCCACAGAAGAAAGCAGGAAACTTTCTTTTAAATACTTTTTGATGTCTCAGCAAATTTACTGTACAAAGTAAGGCTCATTAGTGCTTAGAAGGCACCCATTACATCAGATGCTGGAGTGGATGGAGGAATTTTCTGCCTGGTGGTTGTGTGTCTATTTTCTAGCCATGTACAACCCGTGGTTTGGGTATTTCCAGTGACTAGGTAGCTCAGGTTGTATAATAACATCTGGATTGCTGTGTTTGCCAGAAGTCTTGATTGTGTTACCCATTTTATTAGGCCACGGGGGAGTAAAAGCTCTCAACATCTCATAGAATTAGATCTCCCTACCCTGGGCAATCCTGTGGACTACTGCCGGCCACCCAGTCCTGTTTGGGCCCCTTCACCTGGCCAGCTTCTCAGGTTGTGAGTGTGGTGGCTGTGGGTGGAGCAGGGAAGCCTGGGTAGGCCTTAACAGCAGCACCCAGAACTGCACCACGGGCCTCTAGGCCAGCCCAGGTTCCATTTTCTGTGTACACAAGCCTGGAGTCCTGAGTGGATTGTGTTTTCTCAGACCAATGAATACTGTACACCCAGCAGAGGAGTTACTAAGAACAACAAAATTAAAGGGGGGGGGGCTCTTGGAAGGAAATCTAGTGTTGATCAAACATGCCGGCCTGCTTGAAAGAGGAGGAGGAAAGAAGAAGGAGAGGTGGAGGAGGGGAGGGGAGGGGGAGGAGAGGAGGAGGAGGGAGGAGAAGAGAAGGAGGAGGACAAGGAGAAGGGGAGGAGGAGATGGAGATGGGGAGGAGGAGGAGGGAGGAGAAGAAGAGAAGGAGGAGCAGAGGAGAGGGAGGAGAGGAGAAGGGGAAGAGGAGGAGAAGAGAAGGAGGAGGAGGACAAGGAGAAGGGGAGGGGGAGGAGGAGGAGGGGGGAAGGCGGGGAGGACCGCAGGGCACGGGAAGGCATGGGGATCACTCCCCTTCCACTCGCTGGCCCTGCTCCTAGGCGGTGCTGGGACCCGCGGGAAAGCAGCGGGCACCTGTCCCCCACCCGCGCCCGGCTCGCGTCTGGCCATCTGGGCGCACGCGTGTCCAAGGCCCGTCAGCCCCGGCCGTGCGGGGCGGGGCGCGGGGCTGCGAAGGCATGTGCTGATTTGCATGAGAAAGCCGGGTCGCGTGGCTGGCGGGCGCGGCCCCCCCTCATCTCCATGACAAAGCGCGCGTGTACCTGGGCCGCGCGCCCCGCACCGCCCCGCACTGGCGGCAACTGCGGCCGCT
>NW_012267536.1:151818-159976 GCF_000151885.1 Dipodomys ordii
CTGTGGGGGAGGGACATACAAAGCAACAAAGAGATAATCTTATAAATGCGTTAGAAACACATGCATGAAAGAAAAAAAAACATTAAAATACACATCTAACGGTTCATTTTCCTGACATCACATTATCTGACCTTTTCCGCCAAGCACTTTTTTTTTGGGGGGGGGTCAGTCGTGGGTCTTGAACTCTGGGCCTGGGCACTGTCCCTCAGCTCTTCAGCTCAAGGTGAGCGCTCTACCACTTGAGCCACAGCGCCACTTTGTGTTTTCTAATGGTTTATTCGAGATAAGAGTCTCATGGACTTTACTGCCCGGGCTGGCTTTGAACCACTATCCTCAGATCTCAAGCCTCCTGAGTAGCTAGGATTACAGGTGTGAGACAACGATGCCTGGCCCAAGCACTCTTCTGGAGCTATTTCTCCAGGGGGCCTACATACTCCAAAAGCTACAAGTTTCCAGTTTGGGGCCAGGTTCAGTAGCTCATACCTGTAATCCATGCTTCTTAGGTAGAGAGCTGAGGGGATCCTTTTCAAGGAGAGCCCCTGAAAAAAAAAACTAGCAGGACATCATTTCAACATAAAAGCCTGGTGTGGTGGTGGTTCAGTCTTATGATCTCTACTATGCAGGAGGACTAGTTCTGGCTGGCTTGTGGGGTAAAAACAAAAGACTCTTATCTAAGAAATAACTAAAGTTAAAAAAAAAAAAAGGGCTGGCAACATGGCTTAAGTGTTAGGGTACTGAGACCCTGAGTTCAAACCCCAGTACCAGCCCCACCAAAAAAAATCCAACATTTCCATGCCCTGAAGTATTCTTGACTCATTTCTTATAACTTTGCTGAAGAGTATCATTTGAGATAAGGTATTTAGTAGGGAACATTTTTTTTTTGAACTTGAGCATCCAAAAGGATCCTTCTCACAACTAAGATTTCAACTGAGCCCAATTCCTGGTTGGAATTTTGAACTTAATGCTTCAGAATTCTGAAAGTTTCCTTGGATCTTATGGAGTTTCCACATCATACTAATTTCTAGTTCCTTACATGTGATTTTTCTTCTTTCCAGAAAATTTTAAAATAATTTATACTTTTTTTGTTTTAAAATTCTGTGAGAAAGTATCTTGTGGGATCTTTTTAGGTTTGTACTGGGCACCTGGTAGCCCTTTCAACTTGAGAGTAAGTTTTCTAGATCTAGAAAGTTTTCTTGATATTTCTTGAGTAACTTCCTTCTCTTCATTTTCTTTATTCTCTTTTCATGTAACCCCTATTTTTCAGATGTCAGCCTACCTGGTTTAATCTTCTAATTCTTGTTTTTTTAAAGTTGTTGTTTTTGTGTGTTTTGTTTCTTTTGGGTGCCTATACTGTGGCTTGAACTCAGTGTGTAAATTCTGTCCCTGAGCTCTTTTGCTTAAGGCTAGCACTCTACCACTTGAGCCACACCTCCATTCCTAGCTTTTTGGTGGTTAACTGGAAATGAGTCTCAGGGACTATTCTTCTCATGCTAGCTTTGAACAGCACTCCTTAGATCTCAGCCTCCTTGAGTAGCTAGGATTACAGGCATGAGCAACCAACACCTGGCTTTGTCTTGTAAGGCTTTCTCCATCTTTTTCTCCCAAAAGCTGAGATGTGATCACATTTATCCTTTATCAATTACTATTATTATGTATTACTACTGCCTTCCTAATCTTCTCTTTCTTATGTACTGAGTTTTGTAATCAGGGCCTCAGACTTGCATGGCCACCACTTGAGCCATGCTCCCTTTTTCTCCTACTATTCCATCCCTCTCTACTGGAAATTCTTGAGGAGTCCTGACTTCTCTTCCCAGGCTGGCTTTGAATTAAATCTGTCACATCTCAGTCTTCTGTATACCTGGGATTGCAGGATTACACTACCAAAAATGGTTCACTCTCTTAGTTTTTAAACGTTTTTTCTTATTCTCTGGACATCTCTTTATCTTTCTTTCATGAGTGTAATTTTATCTTCTGAGACTAAAAATAAATTTTTAATTTTTCTTGCACTTTTTTCTTTTCACTATCTATGTTTCCTTGTTTTCTATCTTACTAAAATTTTTGTTGATCCTGAATTTTCTGTGAGTATTTGGAAGTGAGGCAGAATGCTGCTGGGAGCGCTTTGCAGTCTGTGGGGGCTGTCTATGGAAAGACTTGTTCAAAGACTGCTGTGGGGCCTTGGCCTGTCTGCCTCCCCTCGCAGTGCACCCTAGTTCCAGATGACCTATCGGCATGGACTGCTGCTTCTGACAAGTTTTTCTCTGCATTAACAAAATCTGAGTCTTTAGGGTTTTATTTTTTTAAGACTTTATTGTTATTATAAAGTTCAAGTACAGAGGGGTTACAGTTCATAAATCAGGTAATGAATATTTTCTTTTTGGACAATGTCACCCCTTCCCTTACTCTCTCCTAGTTTTTCCTTTCCATCCTTACCCACAAGTTGTACTGCTGCATTTGTTCCCCTTTCTCCTTCCATTTTTGTGCCTTCCTTACCCTCCCAAAGACAGATAAACACACAACAAAAAGAAAACAAAAACAACAAAGAGTTCATTTCAATAAATATTATTTCATATGAACAGTTTTATCTGTGTTTCACCTCCATCTCTCTCCTAGGTTTGAGCCTTCTGTCTCTTCTAATCTTGCCTTAGCTCCTACTTGTCCTTCCAATGTCTCCTTTCCATCTTTCACCCTGCTCTGATCCTTAAGCTGCTATTGATTTTTTTTTGGCCAGTCATGAGACTTGAACTCTGGGTCTGGGAGCTGTCCCTGAGCTCTTCAGCTCAAGGCTAGCACTCTATCACTTGGGCCACAGCACCACTTCCCTCAAGCTGCTATTATAAGGTCAATCAAGACAGGGACGGTTAGAATTACAGACTCTTTTTTCACAGTCCTGGGCTAGGGTCTGAGGTCAGTTGCCGGTATGGTTGGCACTTGGTGAGGATTCTTTATAGGTTGTAAGCCGTCTTGTATTGCCAATGACAGTAAGAAGGCTCTAGGTCCATCTTATGAGGGCACTAATCTTAGTTCCCTGTGTTCTATCCTCATGACCCAACCACCTCCCAGAGGCTTCAGATGTCCAAATACCATCATGAGGAAAAATAGATTTCAATATTTGAATTTTGTGGGAACACAAACATTAAAACCTTTCAATTGTTTCCTAGTACTTAGTGTTAGTTTCTTTCTTCAGCCATGATGTGTACTCCTTAAGATTGCAGGCCATTTCACATATTTTTGGTGAAACCTCACCACCCACAACTGGCTATAGCTAGCTGGACACTTAGAAGAAGAAAAACCAATAGGTAATGGAAGTCTTACGTGGTAAATGCAAAGATTTCTTTTTAAATCCTTTTATGCATCCATGTGCCACTTCAACTTGGTAATATATTTTGAGGGCAATGAAGAAAATCACGAAATTTTCCAAAGGACATCACTTTCCTCTTTGCTTCCCTGATCAGAATCTGCCAGTCAGTAGCTTCTTCCTTGGAAGTTCCTGGAAGCTCTCATCAGGACAATCTCAATTGTTCACTAGGAACCACAGAAGTCCCACTGCAATGAAGTGTGTGTGTGTGGACAGGCTTCAGATGTATCCTACACAACTTGACACATTATTAATTGAAGTTTGTCAATAATTAACATTTAAAAGCTACAAGCTAGAAATAATCAGAATTTGGCACCAAACAAGAAGATTCAAATTTAAGCATCTACAAGAGGGAAAACAAAGAGAAAACAAAGCAGGCAGCCACCATGGCTCCAGGTGGACCACTATTCTTGTTTTCTTATTTTTTCCTCTCCTATGCTCTGGCAACTCAACCTAGACAGAAGAGAGCAGCAGCATAGCTGTGCGCTGGAAGCTGACTCTTGGAACTGGGTGAGGCAGCCACAGCAGCAGTGCACAAGAAGACAAAGTGGCTCTACACGGTAACTACAAAAGTCCTCCAGGGCCGCTAACCCCCGCAACGGCCTCAGCGGAGGCCCTACCTGCAGGTATCTACCTCCTGGAATGGGTATGGCCGGTCCTAATGCTGGCAGGTGGACACAGTGGAGCCTCTAACTCCAGTAAAGGTTTTGGTGGATGGGAACTTTAACAAAAGGAATGGACTCCATGGGTCTCTAACACCAGCAAGCAGACACACCAGGGGACTCTTAAAGACCCACCCCCAATGCACTCCCACACACAGGACACTGCCAGTGCCCCACCAGTGGTCTGTACCCAGCCAAGCCAGAACGTGTACCCCTGAGGGGGCTGACACCAGTTAACCACAACACCCACGGTCTGTGCCCAGCTGGGCCCAGAGGCTCTCCAGTGCATTTCCAGGAAGAAAGCACCTGGGGGAGGGGAGGGAAAGGCTGCATGCAGGTGGACCCATAAACCAGCATTTTCACTCCTGTATAAGAAGCCCCTGCTCACAGTGTCAAGGGTTGTGGCCAGAGAGCTGTCAAACCTGCCAGGGTAACCCTATGTGGGACACCACCATCCACGGTGTCTGGAGTCTGCCCCTAGCCAGCCCTCAAAAGCCAGTCCATGCTTTTACACGCAGGACACCCTTACCCACAGTGGGGGTCTATGCCCAGCCCGCCCCAGAAGCCCAGCTGAGCATCCTTGTGTGGGATGCCTCCAGCAGCCCACAGCACCTTGGTTCATGCCTAACCAGGCCCAAAGGCCCAGACATGCAACCCCTATACAGTGTCATCAGACAGTGCTGGACCCAAAAGCCTACCCATACCTCTCCAGAAGACACCCACAGCACAGCATATACAAAACCAGGAAACCACAGCCCATTACCACTGAACCTAACACCTAATCTTAAATTCTACAAACCCTGAAACCAGATGCATAAATCACAGCCAAAGATCACAAATTTCATGAACAATCAAGACAACGTGCCACTCTCAAAAGCAGCAACTCAGAGGAGGACTCTAATTGAAGAGCAAAGAGGAAGGGGGGGGGACACACAAAAGAACCATTAGAGCAATGATGGGAACTGCCCACCAAATTAAAAAGGCAGATCTACACAGAAGACTACAGTGAGGAAAGAATGAAGAAAATGCAGGAGATCCAAGATGACAGCAACAAGAACATAGAATCTTTACAAAACCTCAATGAAGGAAATAAATTATAATTAACAAGGAGATAGACACCATGAGGACTGACATCAACAAAGAGCTAGGAAACATGAAAGGCTCTGACTTCCTATTGCAAAGCACAGTTGAAAGCATAGGCAATAGAATAGTGAAGTAGAAAACAAGGTATCCAGAGTTGGGGGTAAAACTGAGGAATCAGAACAAAAAATCAAAGCATGGAAAAAAAGCCACTCAGAACATCCAAAAGGATGTTCAAAATCTGGCAGATTGGACCAAAAGATCAAACTTACCCATAATTGGGACAGATGAGGGAGGAGAATTAAAAACTAAAGGCATTGAAAACAGATTTAACAAAATAACAGAAAAATTCTCTATCCTCAACAGAGAGTTGGAGAAATCCACCTGACAAAGACATACAGAACTCTAAATAGAATCCAAGAAGATATACTTCTAGACACATTGTAGTGAAAACTTTGGACTTAAAAAATAAGGAATCGATTTAAATGCAGCAAAATAAAAAAGGGAAATTTATTACTATAGAAAGGAGGTTAGAATTGCTGCAGATTTCTTCACACAAACTCTGAATGCAAGGAGAGCTCCAAGTGATATAATTCAAACTCTGAATGACAACTGCCAACCCAAACTGCTGTACCCAGTGAAGATAATATTCACAATTGACAGGGAAACTAAAACCTTTCATGACAAACAAAAAAATTAAAAAAATTCATGAACACTAAACCAGCACTACAAAAGATATTAAAAGAGAAAGCATACAATCTGAAGAAAACAAAGTCAAGGAAACACAATATTAAACAAAAATCACTAGACTAGTTTAGTAAACACAAAAAGAGGAAAGCAAGATACAGGAAAACAACAAAATGGCAGGAAACATGACATATTTCTCCACTGAAATGTTAAATGTCAATGGGCTCAATTCCCCAACCAAAAAACATAGAGCAGCACACTGGATGAAAAAAAAAAAAAAAGACCAGCCACTTGTCTCCACGAAACACCTCTCACAATGAAAGATAAACACAACTTCTGGATGAAGGGACAGAAAACGATCTTTCATGCAAATGCATCTTATAAGAAGGCAGGAGTAGCCAAACTGTTATCTGATAAAAACAGACTTTATGTTAAAATCAGAAGAGACAAAGAAAGTTTACATATTAATAAGGGGGATGATCCATGAAGAGGAAATTACAGTGGTTAATATTTATGCACCAAACTATGGGACACCTAAGTACATTAAATAGACCCTTTCAGAGTTACAGAACATGATAGATCCCAACACAATAATAGTGGGAGACTTTAGCACTCGACACTCAAAGACTAGGAGATCTTTACCAGCACTACATGAGACAAAGGCCTAATTTGCAAAATATACAAGGAACTCAAGAAAGTAAACCCACTCCAAACGAATCACTGAATGGACAAAGGAGCTAAGAGAATTCTCAGAAGAAGAGGTAAGAATGGCAAAGAAGCCTATGAGGAAATGTTCAACATCCCTGGTCATAAAGGAAATGCAAATCAAAACAACTCTGAGATTCCATCACACTTCAGTTAGGTTGGCCAACATTGTGAATTCAGACAACAAATCCTGGCAGGGATGTGGGGGAAAAGGAAATTTAGTGCACTGTTTGTAGGAATGTCAACTAGCACAACCACTCTGGACAGCAGTCTGGAAGTTCCTCAAAAAACTAAACACAGACCTTCCCTATGGCCCAGCCATACCACCAATGGACATCTACCCCAAACATCACAAGCCATTTGCACATCCATGTTCATTGCTGCACTGTTCACAATAGCCAAGTTATGGAAACAGCCCAGATGCCCTACAATAGACGAGTAAATCAAAAAATTGTGGTACTTAAACACAATAGAATTTTACACAGCCATTAGAAAGAACAATATTATGTCATTTGCAGGGGACTGGATGGACGTTGAACAAATCATGTTAAGTGAGGTAAGCCAAGCACAGGGAGACCAGTGGGGCTTATTTTCTCTCTTATGTGGAAGTTAGATCTAAAATACCCTGGGACATGATAAATTATACGGGACTGTAGGCAACTCACACACAGTGAGACCAAAGGAGGATACTCTTCCTGAGGGGCATGAAAGCTCTATGCCTCTCCTCTGGTTGTATAAAATATTATTTATCAAAATGAATCCTAGAGGATGGAAACAAAGGGGTTGTTTTGCTTGTTTTCCTTTGGGGGCACATGGGGTGGCACAGGAATTTAGGGACAAAAGGTATACAAATATAGCAGTAGTGCTCAGTGGATACTATGTTGGAAATAAACTATACAACTTGTGGGTGGGTGTGAGAGGAAAAAACTTGGAGAAGGTGAAGAAAGGGGTGATACTGACCAAAGAGAAATGTACTCTTTATTTATGAAATGGTAACCCTCATGGTGTAGAATACCTTTATAATAATATTTTTTAAAAGGAAAACATTATGTTAGTCCTAAGGTTCCTCTTGGTGAAAAAATGGTCTCCTGGTTGCAGAGAGGAGGGTAGAATGGTAACGAGTGGAAGTGTGTGTAATCTAGAGCCAGGGAGCAGAGGGGCCTAGAAGTGGCCTGGCCCACAGGATTTGTACCTGAGGGCATTCTGAGTGAGACCAGCAGAAGGGACTTAACCTTCCTACGGGTTATTTGGGTAGAGGCTAGCCACTGCTGGAACAAGTTCACTGAAAAATAGTTAGCTGTGAATTAAATCTTTGTTGTAAGCCCCTCTCCATGTACCTCCTTGGAAGAGGTGGAGGCGCTGCCTGAGGCTTTCCTGCTCCTTGACTGACAGCATCATTCATTTCCCGCGTCGGGCTACCCTGGACCCTTTGCCTGGGAGCAAAACCGAGCAACTGCGCTAAGATGGGCAGAGATGGTCCAGCGCTGCTTTCCCGAGGCTCCTGGAGTTGTCTTCAGGACGGCTGCTGCTGTGTACATCTTCCCAGCGGGGCGGGGCGGCTGACCCAGTCACCAGCACCAGAGGAGACTCCAGGACAGGTGCAGGCAGCCGGGCTGCGGCCGGGCCAGGCCTCCAAGACAGACCGCGGACGGCGGGGCCCGGCCTCCAG
>NW_012267536.1:162583-167176 GCF_000151885.1 Dipodomys ordii
CTCCTCCTCCCCTTCTCCTTCCCCCTCCTCCCTCTTCTTCCTCCCTTTCCTCCCTCTTCTTCCTCCTCTCCCTCCCCTCCTTCCTCCTCCTTTCCTTCCTCCTTTCCTGCCCGCTTTCCTCTTCCTCTGTCTCTTCCTGTCACTCATCACCAGGTCCTTCCAGGCTCGCCAAGCGTTCAGCCTTTGCGGGGGCCTCTGCCCTCCTGGCGGGGTCTGGGCCGCCCCCCACCCAGTGCCCCTGAGGTTCCTCCGCCCTCCTGGCAGGGTCCCCCCCTCCGCGTGCCCCGGAGCGCTCTGGGCGCTGTGGGGCTATGACGCCCCGCTTGGCCCCTGGACTGGAATCTGTGCGGTGTATTTATGCACTCAGGTCCCTCACTTGCTTGGGCTCCTCCCCAGGCACCTGGTACTCGGTGATCTCTTCCTTTTTAAAAAGAAAGATCCCCAGTGAGTGGACATGTTCACTCGTGTCCTCCTAACCTTCCCCTCCCCACTTCCTACTCCTACTGAATTGTATTTTACAATTTTTTTTGGGGGGGGGTCGGTTATGGGGCTTGAACTCTGGGCCTGGGCACTGTCCCCGAGATCTTCAGCTCTACTTGGGAATAAAAGTCTCATGGATTTTGCTGCCCCGGCTGGCTTTGAGCCACGATCCTCAGATCTCAGCCTTCTGAGCAGTTAGGATTACAGGTGTGAGCCTGGCATAAAGTACTTTCTTAATAGCAGTTTGAAGTCCACCCAGTTTGAAAGATAAGTTATTTTTACAAATACATCTGTGATGTCTAGATATTAAATGAACTATCTTCACATAGTAAATCAGTGCTCCAAAAACCAATACCAGAGCATCATATTCCTTATGAACAAATACAACTCATTGAGAAGAATCGTTTTCTTTTTTGGATGTGGTGTTGGAGAGTGAACCTGGGACTTCTAGCACTTGTGTATGCCCTCAACCCTCTGTTTTTGCTTTTGAAACAGACTTGCTCCTACTTTTGCCTGAGCTGGCCTCTAATTCCTGAGTAGCTGTGATCATAGATATGTGCCTGGCTAAGTCAGCTCTATTATTACTATATTTCAACATAAAATGAACAAAATTATACCCGTATTTGCACATATTCATTGTATACTAAGTTCTAGAAAAGTGGGCAGTATTAATGTTGTGTTAGAGTATTAGCTAAAAAAGTCCAGTATAGATTCATGTAAATTATTAGTCATTTATAAGACCATGAACCAACTAGGACAAGAGGTTAGCATCTTTCTGAATAGTTTTTGAGATTTGCTTTTTTCCCATTAGCATTAAGATACTCTGCTTATGGTAAGATATTTTCTAAATATATTACTTCTTTGTGTTCTTAAGTTGATGTACTGAATGTCATATAAACATTCCTTCATAATCCCCCGTGAACATTTCAAACCTAGTTATGTTGAGATATGAACAGTAATGTTCTTATTGATGTGTGTGTAGCTGGTTTCCCTATTATTCCTTTGGACTCTAAGGTCTTTCTGATTTTACTGGAGCCTTTCATTTCTCTGTGCCAACTGTCATACCTGCTTGAAGTTGCCTTTCCATATACTCTTCTCTGCTCTAGACTCAGGAACTAATTCGGTAGGACTTTGTTAAAAAAAATAGTCCATAGATAGTTTTAAGAGCTTGAAGGAGTTTCTTGTGAATTGGTGGCTTTAATTTGTGGACCTTTTTATTTATACTCTGAATTTCAGATAAGTGAGGCATTATAAGTACACACATCTTTCTCTTTTGTGTGTTCAATGACTTCTCCACACCGAAGTCTCTAGGAGACATTGTAGTTCACAGTGAGGCTGGGAGTGGCCAAAAGCACAGAGTTCTAGGTTACAGGTCTCTTCAAGTTCTGACCATCTAGCTAGGCTCCCTGTGAGTAGAAATAACCGGTAGGGAGGAAGAGCACCACTGGTTAGCACCCTGAAGTACTGCAAGCTCAAGTGAATGGTAAGGCCTACTTTTGGTAGGCCTTTGGTAAGGCTGTACTTTTGATACTTTAGAGAGGTGACACTACCTTGCATACATGTTGGTTGTTTCCAGAACATGTTTGCTTGCCTTCTTTGCTGTGAAGTGCTTTTGACGGAAGAGACTGAATACCACTGACAGTATTTCTAATTTAGGCCAGTAGTATGAGAGGGAATATCTACCATGGGTCTTATTTTTAGTAAATTACATATAAAGTATTTGGCTGGTTATGTTTTGATATGCATATATATGTATGTATGTGTATACATATATATGTATATATATATGTATATATTCATTTCTCCAGGCTTTCTTCTTCCTTAAAGGATGTTGAGGCCTTGACATCTTTCCAGGATTCATCATCTAGTCAGGGATCTCATCTTGTTTGTTGTTGTATCTGTGGTCCTAACAGGGAACTTGAACATGGAAAATTCTCTGTGACCCTGTGAGCATTTACCAAGTGAATGTTAGGAATTTGGTTGGGCTTGTGGGGTGCTGCTGTCCTAGTTCAGAAGCCATGCTTATGTTGTCCTAGTTCATCATCTCTGGATCCAGAGCAACCTAACAAGCCTTGACACTAGTTGGTTTCAATAATTGGATTTGAAGTGTGCCGCTCTGTTAGTTTCTACCAGTGTATGTCAGTTGAAAGATGAAATGAGCTGCTGGATTTCTCTGTTTCCCATGCCTCCATCCTCGGGTAACCCTGTAATTGGGACTGGTCTGTCAGGAGAATGGAACCACACCCAAGACTCTTCTGTCCCACCTGAATGCCTTCTGTTCCCTGCAGTTCCTTCTGAAGTGTTCTGCATTGGTGTGTGTTTCCTAAGGACTGCGGTAAGATGCTGGAGTAATTCTATTTTTTACTATCTTTAGCCACAGATGGATTCTATAAACTGCAGATCTCTGGTTTTTTTCAATGTATACCTTTCGTTGGGTTCATTAATTCTTTATTTTGGGGGGGTCCAGTCGTGGGGCCTGAACTCTGGGCCTGGGTGCTGCCCCTCAGATCTTCAGCTCAAGGCGAGCACTCTACCACTTGAGCCACAGCGCCATTTCCGGCTTTTTTCTTTTTACTTCTGTGGTGCTGAGGAATCGAACCCAGGGCCTCATGCATGCAAGGCAAGAGCTCTACCACTTGAGCCACATTCCCAGCCCCTCATTAATTCTTTCAAATACGCTTTGGGCCCCTCATATACAAGATACTGTCTAGAGGCCCACTTTACTCAGTGATTCCCAGAGCACCTCAGGTTCTATTTTAGCTATATTACTCCTGCCTATTAAGCCATAACTTCTGTATTCTTTCTAAATAAGTTATCTAGATATTGTTATATACATTTTTTTTGTATGTGGGCTAGTTCTGGGTCTTGAACTTGGTCTAATCAATGTCCTTGAGCTATTATGCTCAAGGTTAGTACTCTACCACTTCAGACACAGCTCCACTTCTGGCTTTTTTTTTTTAAGTAGTTGATCAGAGATAAAGAGTCCCACAGACTTTCTTGCCTGGGCTAGCTTCAAACTGTGATCCGCAGATCTCAGCCTCCTGAGTATCTTGGATTATAGGTGTGAGCCACCAGTGCCTGGCTGTTTTCTAGCCATCATATAATAACTACCTTTAGAGAGTGAAAAGCCTCTAAACATGCTATACATGTAACGTTCACAGCTTTCTGTCTTTTTTGGCATTTTTCCTATACTGACTTTCAGGCACTGAGTAGATACTGTAAACATTCAACATCTGAATACCCTAAGCACTAGAACTTACCCTCCAGTGTTACAGTTTCCCAAGTCCTTTCCTACCCAAGTTCTTATAAATGCCAGAGAAAAGTACATTGTCAGACCTTGCTTGCTTAGTTCGAAATGTGTGTTATTGACAGTGCTGAAGACTGCAAAAAGCTTGTGCTTACTCTATTAAAATAGTAGGCTTTTCAGGGTAGGGTGAGAAGCAGAAACATAGGAATAAAATCAGAGCAGAGATCTGAGACTGACCTCCTGCAAAATACAGAGACTATCTTGAGGAATTCATTGTTATTTTCAGTTTTTGTAGAAAATGATTTGAACCAAAACACATTGGCAGGGAAGACAGCCACCTCAAAAGCAGCAGGAGCTGTTTGGAAGGTGGGGGCCTATCAGTCTGGAAGGGAAATTCTCTTCCTCTCCCAGCTCTGTCTCCCTGTGTGCTGCTTTCTGTGTCTTGAGCAGCTCAGCATGAGCCCAAGCATATGGAGGAAGGAGTTATGAGTTACATCTCATTAAGTAAGGACTCAGATGGCCCCCAGTACCCAGCATACAGCTGGAGAGAAGTAGGATTTTCACACAACACAGAAATTGAATCAGACTCCAGATTCTCTTTGGCCTGCACATCCTGAACAAACCATGCAAAGCCTTCTAAATCCAGAACTAGTCATAGACCAATAAAGACAATTGTCCAGTATTTGTAAAATCTGAGTATTGTCTTCAGTCTATTCTGACCAGTTTGTGTGTGTGTGTGTGTGTGTGTGTGTGTGTGTGTGTGTGTGTGTGGGTTGTGGGGCTTGTTGTTGAGGTTACATTTTCATAATAAAGTCCTGTATCAATAATATTACAGTCATGATTTGGGGCATTTGTATTCATTATAT
>NW_012267536.1:167496-183522 GCF_000151885.1 Dipodomys ordii
TAATGAAAGTGTACCCATTGATGAATTTGTTAAGGATACACATAATAGGAATCTCTGAGTCTCAAAATGATGATACTATGCATATTGTAACCTACCATTATATTCAATAATGTAATGAACAAGAGTTCTCTAGATATCAACATAAAATATATGATAACTATGTCTACTTAACTTTTGTATGTCTTCATTATTTATGGCTGTTAAACAGATAATTTCAAATTCTACCATTATGTGTAGTGTCCACTGGCAATAAGTAAATTCTTAGAAGATAATCCTTTCTCAACCTAGAATTCATTTATAGTTTATTTGTAGAGTGGAACCTAAGGCTTTTGCCAGAGTGTAGTAAGAGTTGTTATGCATGTGAAGGGTGGTATGTAAGGGTCTGACTGCCTGGAAGCTAGGAGTGCAGTGTAGAGTGAGAATGCTGATTGATGTCATCTTATCATCCCTGGGGCTCAAAGGGTCATTTGTTCTGTGGTTGCTATTTATATATTAAGGATTTCTTTTTAGTATTGTATTCTGCTTGCATTTTTCTCAGATTTGGAGTTCTAACAACTATTTAATATTTCTTCGAATTTCAGAATAAGCATCATTCCATTCAGTCAGTCTCTGTCTCAAAGGTTCCGTGTAGCACAATGAGTTTTAATGTAGTTCTTTTCAACACCTTTCTTTTTTTCATTGTGTGGATACTCTTGCTTGGCTTTTTCACTCAAAGCTTACACTTGAGCCATGTCTTCAGTTCCAGATTTTTGCTTGTTAATTGGACATAAGAGTCTCTTGAATTTGTCTTCCCCAAGCTGGCTTCAAACCACAGTCCACAGATCTTTTTTTTTGGGGGGGGGTCCGGTCATGGGGCCTGAACTCTGGGCCTGGGCACTGTCCCTCAGCTCTTCAGCTCAAGGCTAGCGCTCTACCACTTGAGCCACAGCGCCACTTCGGGCTTTTTTCTTTTTTGGGTATGTGGTGCTGAGGAATCGAACCCAGGGCCTCATGCTTGCAAGGCAAGCGTTCTACCACTGAGCCACCTTCCCAGCCCCCAGTCCTCAGATCTTAAGACTCCTAAGTAGTTAAATCAATGCTCAGCACAACGTCTGTTATGAGATATACCTGATAAATATTTACAGTGCACAGTTGGATAAATTTAACATAAACATTATATACTTATGACCTATCAACACTACCCATAGTAGTACACATATCTGTCATCCCCAAAGTGTCCCTTTGGGAATCTCTACTTCCTGTTGCCTCCATAGCTGATGCTGCTGGTTTGCTTTATGTCACTACAGGCTAGCCTAGCTTTCAATGAAGTAAAATTTGTTTATCAAGTCATACAGTGAAAGTATGTTGAGAATTATCCGTTTCAATTTACATTTTATATTTAAAATGTAACTCCACTTAAGTTTCTAGGTAGGAGATAGTTGTTTAAAACTTAACCTTTATGAATTTGGTTGAGAAATTTCTTTCTTTCTTTCTTTCTTTTTTTGTCGGTCGTGGGGCTTGAACTCTGGGCCTGGGCGCTGTCCCTGTGTTCTTCAGCTGAAAGTGAGCGCTCTACCACTTGAGCCACAGTGCCACTCCGGTTTTCTAGTGATTCATTGGCGATAAGAGTCTCACAGAGTTTCCTGCCCGGGCTAGCTTTGAACTGCGATCCTCAGATCTCAGCCTCCTAAGTAGCTAGGATTACAGGTGTGAGCCACCAGCGCCTGGCTGAGAAATTTTTTAATACTAGTTTTACTGAAAAAAATATTACAAGATTGCTATGCTATATATTGTCCTTGTGAAAAGTCAGCTCCAGTAACTGAATTGTACTCAGGTAAAGTACCTCACGTGTTTCAATTGAAAACCTTAGGCTTCTAGCCAGATGTCACATTAGTTCAGTGCTATAAGGCTTTTTGGGGCTTTTTTAAATATTAAGTATTATATTTACTTTGAGAAGTGCCATATGTCTAGTGATATTGCCGTAGTTGCTAATTACAGATTTATTTTAATTTGCAGGTTCCTTCCAGTGTTCAGTTATGGGTGTGAGAGGCTTGCAGGGATTTGTAGGAAGTACCTGCCCTCATGTATGTACAGTGGTGAATTTCAGAGAGCTGTCAGAACACCACCGAAGCACATATCCAGGATGTACTCCTACCATTGTGGTGGATGCCATGTGCTGTCTCCGATATTGGTATACTCCAGAATCTTGGATCTGTGGTGGCCAGTGGAGAGAATACTTTTCTGCTTTGCGTGATTTTGTTCAAACCTTTACAGATGTTGGTATCAAGTTGGTATTCTTCTTTGATGGCATGGTAGAGAAGGGTAAGAGAGATGAGTGGGTGAAGCGGAGACTTAAGAACAACAGAGAAATATCCAGAATTTTCCAGCATATCAAGTCACACAGGGAGCAGCCAGGCAGAAACATGTTCTTTATTCCTTCTGGGCTTGCTATATTTACACGATTTGCTCTGAAGACCCTGGGTCAGGAAACTTTGTGTTCTTTACAGGAAGCAGATTATGAGGTGGCTTCCTATGGTCGCCAGCACAACTGTCTTGGAATTCTTGGGGAAGACACTGATTACTTGATTTATGACACTTGTCCCTACTTTTCAATTAGTGAACTCTGTTTAGAGAGTCTTAACACTGTCATGCTCTGTCGAGAGAAGCTCTGTGAAAGTTTGGGCCTCCAGGTGTCAGACCTTCCTCTGTTGGCATGCTTACTTGGCAATGATGTTGTTCCAGAGGGCATGTTTGAAAGCTTTCGGTACAAGTGCTTGTCTTTCTACACTTCTGTGAAAGGAAACTTTGACAAAAAAGGCAGTGTTATCTTAGCTGTGTCAGACCACATATCTAAAGTTCTTCACTTGTATCAAGGTGAGAAAAAATTAGAAGAAATGTTACCTTTGGGACCAAACAAAGCTCTCTTTTACAAAGGAGTGGCATCCTATCTTTTGCCAGGACAGAAATCTCCATGGCTTTTCCAAAAACCCAAAGGTGTAATAATGGAAAAGCAAGCAATAGCCATAAATTCAGAGGTTTCCCTATATACAGATTCTGATTCCAAGCCAGAAGCTCCCATGTGTACAGATTCTGATTCCAAGCAAGAAGACCACATGCATACAGATCCTGATTCCAAGCAAGAAGTTCTCATGCGTACAGATCCTGATTCCAAGCAAGAAGTTCCCTCTGAAATCAAGCACAAATTATCTGTGGGAGCAGATCCTGAATTGAATCCAGAAGCACCTATATATATATATCCTGAAAGTAAAGAAGAAGATCTTATGAATGCAGAGGCTGAAATAAAGCAAGAGCTAACCATGGTTTCAAACCCTGAAATCTTAAAGGTAGGTGAATGCCTTCCCCCAGTTTTAAGGTAATCATAATGAAAGTGTACCCATTGATGAATTTGTTAAGGATACACATAATAGGAATCTCTGAGTCTCAAAATGATGATACTATGCATATTGTAACCTACATCCCCCAATGTCCATGAATATAATGGGAAAATGACTGTTGGAATTGTAGGCTGAATTGTGTTGTTGTAAGGTACAAGAAGAAAGCCCCAAAGAGGTAGAACCAGAAAGAGACATTTGGGGGACCAACATTTGCTTTGAATAAACAAACATGAGGATGTACGAGCTCTACAGAATACATTTGGACCTTTGTCACTGAGGAGCACAAGAATTTCATCTAGGCTGAAGCCTAGGGTTTGGGGAAGGGGGAGAGAATTAAAAAGGTAATGTAGTTACAGTTGTATTGGTTAAGTTATTAAATGCCACAGTCAGAATTTTGAGCTAATTCTCAATGTACTATGGAACATTTGAAGATTTGGGGGGAGAACCACTGTTAACCTGAGTATATGAGTTCTGTGCTAGGCATAATGCTTATCTGTTTCCATTTGACCTGCTCAGCTCTCTGAAAAAGACATTATCCTGGGGTTTGCTTTTCTCCTCTCGTGTTGGGGATCAGAACCCCAGGCCTCAAACATACCAAGCACATGCCCTACCCTAGAGCTGTATCTGCAAGCCCATTATCATGGCTTAGCCATGTAAGTCTACATGAATGTCACGAACCTTTGTGCACAACTTTGTCTCACTATCTTTCATCTAGTCACAGAATTCCTAGCTGATACAGACCCAGGAATTTGCTCCTACTTTTCATAACAAAATCTTACTGTATCTTGATGCTTTTATCTATTAAATGAGTTGTGGATTTGTATAGTATCCATTTCAAACCCACTCTAATTCCAGCTGTGTTTTGCTTGGCTTCCTGTCTTAATCTCCAAGATCTCTTCCTAAGCAGACTTCCCCATTGAGTCTCTGTCATGCTTCATGTAGAAATAAAACCCTTTATGGGGCTGGGGGTTTAGCCCAGCAGAAGGGCGCCCGCCCAGCACGCACAAGGCCCTGGGGTTCAGTCCTCAGCCCTGGGAAAAAAAAATAAAACCCTTTATTTCCATTTTGTAACTCTTGGGCAAAAAAAATAATATTGTAGGTCCTGGGACATGGGTGCCTGATCCCCACCTGTTTCTTGTCTCACTGGTACTCTGTGGGTTCTCTAGTCATCACAGCCTCCTGTGGACTCTTTTCCTTCCTGGAAAGCCCTCCTACCTCTCCTGCTAGTTAATGCTTACAAGTCTTTTCTGCTAAAACTGTGCATTGGGCACAGTGGTTCCATGTTGATGTGATATTTCTTTTTCTGAGATAAGGTCTCGCTGTATATATTTATCCCAAGATGGCCTTGAATGCTTTTTGCAACCTAGCTAGTCTCAAACTCCTGATCCTCCTGCCTCAGTCCCCCAGAGTGCTGGAATCACAGGTGTGGCCCACCGGGCCCAGCACCCATGTGTAAGTGATGACTAACGTCTTTCCTCCTAGTCTGGCAGTGCCAAGGGAAGGCCCTTATTTCTCAATGCTGTAGTCCTCATGCTTAGCATACAGTCTCATCATAACTGTTATTTAAATGTACTTTTTTGTACTGTCTTTAGCTTTACTCCTTAGTGGCTTCTTCCCTTCCTGCTGTACAGGTATATCAATCTCTCTTCTCTTTAAAAAAAGTCATTAATCTCTTGGGCTGGGAAGGTGGCTCAGTGGTACAGTGCTTGCCTTGCATGCATGAGGCCCTAGGTTTGATTCCTCAGCACCAGAAAAAGTTGGAAGTGGCACTATGGCTTAAGTGGTAGAATGCCCTTGAGCTGAAGAGCTGAGGGACAGTGCCCAGGCTAAGAGTTCAGGCCCCACAACTGACCCCCCCAAAAAAAAGTCATTAATCTCTTTTCTGTTGTATTCATTAGTTAGCAAATAAACTATAAGTTTCAGTAAAGACAAGAGTTAATAGATGATCCTGAACCTTAACCCATAGTGATTCTATTTAAATAAGTAAATAAATAAAATATCTGGATGCAACACAGCTTCTAACCTCCATCAGCTCAGTTTGTTAGGAGAGGTGAGCCCTGTGAGTGAAGGACGGTTAGCTCCTCTTGGGGAAGGAGGGATGGATTTGTGGAAGAGACACTAGAAGTCAGCCCAAGAGGACTGAAGTGGGACGTTGGGGAGCAGTGGCAGAAAAGATGTTCCAGATAGGATTTTTGACTTGGAGCATAAGGGAAAGTGATAGAGGACTGTTCTTGGGAAATGAAGATATTTTGTGGCAGTTTCTATAAGAGCAAAGTGGTATGCCAGCAGATAGGATATTGAGGCCTTATGGTAAGGGCAGAAATATCATGGTAAACTTTGAGGTAGCCATTCAAATATCCTGCAGAGGGAAATAAAGAAGAATCTTTTTTCAAGAAGACAACACGGTGGTGATGTGAAAGATGGGTTAGAAGGGAGTGTCAGTTAAGAATCTTATAGTGACCCTGGAAAAAAGTGAGCACAGAGTTACGGGGAGGTCTCATGTAGGCAAAATAATGAAGTACTGCAGAGGTAAATATGGTGACTGGTAGATGATTGCAGGGAGAGGGAAGAACATAAAAATATTTTGAACCTAGTAGCCCAAAGGAAAAAGAAAAGTACTACTTGATATGAGTTTAAGTGGCAGGTACTCCTTTCTGAGTACCTTAGCAAAGCTGCCCTGTTGTGGGCTCTGTTGACTGTTTGTAGTGGAAGGCCATTTTGTTTACAAGGAAAAACCCATTGCATTTGAATTTTGAACAGGTTGCTAGGATGCATCACGTACATGCAGAAAGTTACCTGGTGTACAACATCATGAGTAGTGGAGAGATTGAGTGCAGCAACACACTGGAGGATGAGCTGGACCAAGCTCTGCCCAGCCAGGCCTTCATCTACCGTCCTGTCCGGCAGCGGGTGTACTCACTTTTACTGGGAGACTCTAAAGGTGAGAGCAGGTTGGTCTTTTGTAGCGATGGCGTGTAGAGCTGAAATCCGAGAAAATGCCTGATGAACTAGAGTTCATTCTTTCAGACAGGCAGACAATTAAACAGGTTTTACTCTTCTTTGAAATCTGTGATTGAGAATGGCATTCACATTTGTAAAAAATGAAAGATTAATGTCAGATATCTGTAATCAGCAAGCATTTGATCAGTCACTTATGAAAAACACATTGTTTTATGAGATGTTTTATTTTTATGCCTTAAAGGGATTTTTACTTTTATACATTGTCTTTAAAAGTATAACATCTTTCTTTACAGTTTTTGTAATTCTCAATTTTTCCCATTGCTGTTTTCATCATGTACTTTAAAAAAGAATAATAGAGGAGGGGCTGGGAAGGTGGCTCAGTGGTAGAGCGCTTGCCTTGCATACATGAGGCCCTGGGTTTGATTCCTCAGCACCACATAAGCAAAAAGAAAAAAAGCTGGAAGTGGCACTGTGGCTCAAGTGGTAGAGCGCTAGCCTTGAGCTGAAGAGCTGAGGGACAGCGCCCAGGCCCAGAGTTCAGGCCCCACAACTGGACCCCCCCAAAAAAAAGAATAATAGAGGATCATCAATGTCTAGAGTTTGATGTTTTCTCTTTGCCTCATAAAAGTTTTTCACTGTAATTTAGCTAAGTGCACAGAAAGTTCCAGTGCCAGAAGCAATATTTTCTGTGTTATTTTGTGGTGGTACTAAGGTCTGAACTTGTAGCTTTGCCACTCACTAGGTAAACATTCTACCATTTTACCTCCAGTTCTGTTTGCTGTGGCTACTTTTTGTCCAGGCTAGCCTAGACCTTGAACCTCCTATTTATACTTTTTCTTTTCTTTTCTTTTCTATTTTTCTTTTTTTTTTGGCCAGTCTTGGGGCTTGAACTCAGAGCCTAGACACTGTCCCTGAGCTCCTTTGGGTCAAAGCTAGCACCCTACCACTTGAGCCACAGCACCATTTCCGTCCTCTTCTGAGTTGTTTATTAGAGATAAGAGTCTCATGGCCTTTCTTGCCTGGGCTGGCTTCAAACCACAGTCCTCAGATCTTAGCCCCTAAGAAGTTAGGATTACAAACATGAGCCACCAGTTCCTGGCTAATTTACACTTTCTTTGTTGAGCTGAAGTCTTGTGTGGTAAAGTCACACAGGTCCCAGGGGGAGATACAAAATAATGCTTTTCCTGTTGGGTCCAGCAGGTACTACGTTTGTAAAGCTCTTGTCTGGACCTTAAAGGGACAGACTAGCAACAGGCCTAGAGTTCTGGGGTAAAGGTTCTGTGGGTCTGTACCTGGTGAGGGCTAGACTTCAAGAATGTCAGCATTTAGGGATGGATAAGAAGAGAACAACTTTGCAAAGGGAAATCAGACTAGTTAGGGAGGCCCCACAAGGAGTAGGGGTGTTAACAGCTGAGGGGGAGACATAGTGATTGCAAGACTGTGGGCCAGTAGCACCCCTGATCTCATGGCATCATCCCAGTGGGGCAGACTAGGCGACTAAAAACTAAAACGAGGAAAGCCACTGCTCACTTTACTGTCCAAAAGCAGGAGAGAATTAGTAACTAAAGAAAGATGTGGAAACGGGTTATACCGTGGGGGAGGGACATACAAAGCAACAACAACAAAAATCACCTTATAAATATGTTAGAAACAATCACAAGAAAGAAAAAAACATTTGAGTCCTTATCTTGGGGTTCATTTCGCCTAACATCAACTTATCTGACCTTTTCTGCTTGTCTCAGACATATACTAGTTACTGCAAATAAGGGAAACCATGGGATCTATGTTTCTTTGGGCCTGGCTTACTTCACTTAATATAATTTTTTCCAAGTCTTTCTATTTCCTAACAAATGAGGCAATGTCATTCTTTTTGGTGGAGGCATAGAATTCCGTTGTGTATATATACCACATTTTCTTGATCCATTCATCTCCTGGGTGGCATCTGGGTTGGTTCCATATCTTAGCTATGGTTAATAATGCTGTGGTAAACATAGTTGGTATAATTTGGGAAGGGGAAGGGAACAAACAAATTGTTTAAATAGGGATACAGGTGGACCCATTGCAACAATGAAAGGCACAAAATGCTGTGTCGAAAAACAAACTTTACAACTTTGGTGGGGGAGAGGAGAGAGGGTTGGGGGGAGTTGGGGAGAAGGGATGGTAAGGGGAAACAAAGGAGGAGGCAACAATGCTTGATAAGAAATGTACTCATTGCCTTGCTCATGTACTTATAACCCCTCTGTATGGTATTTTCACAATAAAAAACATTAATAATTAAAAAATTGAGAAAAAAAAAGAAAGATGTGAGACCTAGGAGCTCAAACACAGGAACACAAACCAGGGGCTCAGGAGACAGGAAAAGGGTCAATTAATATAAAAGGTCTCAAAGCCAAAAGAGCCTGCAGGCAATAGACTAGTCCCATCACCATGAAGAGAAGGGCCGTGCTGGCATTTAATGACTTAAAAGACAGGCCAGGCATTCACATTGCCACGCCTAGTAAGGGAAAAGAATTTAAGTCACGCTGATTTGCAGGTGTCTGGGTGGAACTGGGTTTAAGTAGGGCCTCACACTTGGAAGGCATATTTTACTGTCACCCCCCTCTGGACCTTTCTGAGATAAAATCTTGTGTTTCTGCTGGAAACAGACTGGACCATGACTCTCCTATTTGTCATTCCTATGTAAGTGGAATGACAGGCATGTGCTACCATGTCTACTTGTTGGTGGAGATGATGGAGTCTTAGAGCAGTTAAATTTATTCAACATACAGAGCTTTTGTTCTAGATTATTGCTACCAGTTTTTAAATAGTCTCATTGAATAGTTTTGATACTGTATTCAAATAATTCAAGACCAGAAAGGATTCTCATGAGCAGGTAAGGTGGCTCAGTGGTAGAATGCTTGCCTTTCATGCATAAGGCCCTGGGTTTTATTCCTCAGCACCACATAAAAGCCGGAAGTGGCACTGTGGTTCAAGTGGTAGAGCGCTAGCCTTGAGCTGAAGAGCTGAAGGACAGCGCCCAGGCCCAGAGTTCAGCCCCTATGACTGACAAAAAAAGAAAAAAGGACTCATATTCCAACAGTTTTTCAAAGCATTTGTTTGCAATAGTGAGACAAAAAGACGTCATTCCTGGACCTGTTGGCTAACTCCAAGGTCCTGGCTCTTATTGGAATTAGAGGGTCACCTTCAAGCTTTAAGATAGGCAGCAGCTGATGGTGACTGTAGTCACTCTAGTCCTTTGGATAAGAGATGAACTTGTGAGGCAAATAGGCACTCATGGACCTTACAAGGTTCTTGTACCTTCTGACCTGTTGTCTTCTTTCAGATGGAGCTAGCACTGACCCAGTGGTCAAAGAGTGGTTCGTCTACCCTGGGAATCCACTGAAACACCCAGACCTTGTCAGGCCGCTGCCAATGACTGCTCCAGGTATGGACACCCTGATCTATTAGTAAGTCTGCTATGCAAATGCCTTTTTTCAGAGCTACGTGTGAACTGATTGTTTATTTTAATCCTGGCCATTGATGCCCTGCCTCAAACCCAGAGATCAGTCAATAAACACCACAGAATTTATCAGGATTGGGCTCTGAATATTTACATAAATCAACTCTTCAGAAATGTATTTAGATGAAGAGAAGTGAGAAGAAAGGAGATAATGAGATTATTGCACCTAGAAAAACAAATTTTCATAGTTTGTATCTTGAAACTTAATGAGAGGGGAAAAAAATAAAGTTCACTAAATATTGTATGAAGTGAATCTAAAGAACAGTCTCCCTACAAGTTCTCAGTGTATGAACAAGGCCAAGAGTGTCAGGCAGTCCCTTTGTCCACATGTCCCACATGTGAACAGCTACGGAGGGAAAGGGTCCGGAGTGTCTCGCATTCATGGTGTGTCCTGTGTGTGGACAGAAGAGAGAAGAAAGGGTTTAGTACTTGGGTTGCTACATGGGAAGGGATTCAGATGTATCCAGCACTCAGGGTGTGCACGAGAAACAACTCCTGGGAGGGGTTAACAGTGTCCAGTTGTTGGAGTTTGTCCTAGCACTGGAGTAACCTTGTGTGTGGACCATTATAGGGAGGAAGTCAGGAGTGTTTGTAGGTGAGGATGTTCAGGGTATTAATTTGTGATTGCTATAAGGGCAGAGAGAGACTTTTTTATATTTTTGGTGGCTGTTCTCTCTTTTTTTTTTTTTTTTGGGTCCAGTCGTGGGGCTGAACTCTGGGTCTGGGCACTGTCCCTCAGCTCTTCAGCTCAAGGCTAGCGCTCTACCACTTGAGCCACAGCGCCACTTCTGGCTTTTTTTCTTTTTGCTTATGTGGTGCTGAGGAATTGAACCCAGGGCCTCAGGCATGCAAGGCAAGCGCTCTACCACTGAGCCACCTTCCCAGCCCTGTTCTCTCTTTTTGAGAAAACATTTTTGTCAATTTTTATGCTCTTATTTTCATGTACTTTAAATTCTATGATATTACTACTAATTGCCATCCATAGAGTTTGTAATGTTCCAAATAGAGAGCTGAGCAATGCAGATGGCTTCCTAATAAGTGGAATTGATTTAGTATGTTGCTGCCTGTCCATAATCCTAGAACATGGGAGAATAAGACATTAGTCATGAGTTCAAGGATAGCCTGGGCTACAGACCCTGTTTAAAATAAAGTTAGGGTTGCGCTAGAAGTAATTGGACAGTTTTTTTTTTATTGTAGGAGGTATTTCATTATTCTGTTCATTTGTGATGGATTCAGCCCTAAAAATGAAAGTACAAAACCAAATTGATGTATTAGTAGGAGGCGTCTGGGAATGTGGCACAGTGGTAGAGCACATAAGACTGTGGGTTCAATCCTTAGCACTATATGGGATAGGTAGATACTACATTCACGTTTGTTTTTAGGAAAATGATATTTTTTAAAGGATAATTGATTTTTTTTCCAGTCCTGGGGCTTGAACTCAGGTCCTAGCACTCTACCACTTGAGTCACAGTCTACTTCTGGCTTTTATTGGTAGTTTATTAGGGATAAGAGTCTCAGGGACTTTCCTGCTCAGGCTGGCTTTGAATCGTGATCCTCAGAGCTCAGCCTCCTGAGTAGCTGGGATGACAGGTGCATGCCATCGGGGCCTAGCAATAACATTTTAACTGTTTCATTATTAAGTGAAGTAAGCAGGCCGGCCCATAGAGGCAGAGGCTGCTGCTTCCTCTCCTAGGTGGGAGCTACAATTAGTTTTTAAACATATAGGTAAATTGAGTAGTATGCAAGTGTATACAGATGTAGTAACTGAAATATAATAGAAACAAGGGAAAATTCAAGTAGTGTAATTCCTTAGAAAGGTGAAGTCCAAGTTCAACAAAATAAACACCAGGAAATGGTAACTTGAAAGGGGTGAGTGGACTCAAGGGAAGAGGGGTAGAAGGGTGAGAATGCAAAGGAAGGGATGGGTGAGAATCTGGACAGGTGACATTGATTAAGACCCATTGTATACATAAACCACTGTGTTGAATGCAACTGCTTTGTATAACCACTTAAGATTATTTTTTAAAGTTTTATTGTACATGTTATTTCCATCTCATGTATTTTTCCAAAAGTATGTGGAAAATATCATTGTTCAAATCAAAGAATATTGCCTATTCATTGTACCATGAATTAGTCTTAATAAAGATACTCTATATCAGTCAGTAACATCATAGGATTTATCATGGTTTGTTTTGTTTTGTTTTGTTTTTTTGGTCAGTTGTGGGACTTGAACTCTGGGCCTGGGCACTGTCCCTGAGCTCTTCATCTCAAGGCTAGCACTCTACAACTTGAGCCACGGTACCACTTCTGGTTTTCTGAGTGGTTTATTGGAGATAAGAGTCTCACGGTCTTTCCTGCCCCATCTGGCTTTGAACCAAGATCCTCAGATCTCAGCCTCCTGAGTAGCTAGGATTACAGGCATGAGCCACTGGCGCCTGGCCTGCTTTTTTTTTTTTTAACTCAAGACTTCTCACTTGCTTGCTGGGAGCTTTACCACTTAAGCCATACTTCCAGCCTGGTTTATTTTTCCTGTCTGGGATAAGGTCTCTTACTTTCCTGCCTAGGCTAGACTTGACCCATGCCCTTCTGCTCTCAGCTTCTGAATAGCTAAGATTACAGGCATGAGGTACTAGAAGTCATAAGAATCAGAGAGGCTCCTAGGGCTCTTGAAAACATTTCTTGGCAATACCTAGAGATACAAAACTGACGCAAGCACTGCTGTGGACCACTGCCAACTTCCTTGCCACAGCTCAGACACAAACAACATGGCTCATAAACTGAACTTTGTGGTCAGCGACTTCCATGATAAGTACTTATTTTAGTGTATTTATTTGGCAGTACTAGGATTTGAACTCAAAGCTGTACATTTGACAGATTCCCTACCATTTTTGCCATGTGTCCAGTTCTTTATGCTTTATTTTTCTTTTTTTGACTCTAAACCAAGCTTCATACTTTAAAATTACACTTAGTAATGAAATTTAGTTTACATTAGTTGTATACATTGTATACAACTGGGGGGGGGGACTAAATTGTGGTATACATTCCATTCATTCCAGCAATGAGAAAACACCATAGTGAGTCATCATTAAAAGTATCCATTAATAAATTTTATTCTCATTAAATGAGCAGAGTCATAAGCATATTAATAACATGTTCATTATCACATATCCATCAGTGCAACTTTCAATTCTGCTTAAAACATGCATATCCTCCTAGAGATGATCATTTTCCACTGTTTGTTATGTGGTACACATTACTGCAAAGCCATTATAAACTTGCTTTAGTTATTTTTCAGATAGGGTTTCAGGTTTGCCTGACCTCCTACTTGTGCCTCTCAAATAGTTGGGTTCCACCTATGAGCCACTAGGTCTGGCCTTGCTTGTATTTATTTTAATGGTGCTAGATAGAAGAAACGATTTTAAAATAGCCAGGAGGAAAATTGCTGACTGATTGTTAATATTGTGGGGGAAAATGATGAATAATCTTAGAATAAGGTTAGCAGAGCGTCCAATTGCCTGGTATGGGCTTTCTCACAAAGTTCAGGATACAAATTATGGAACCTTGATGACTACTCGTGAAAATGCCTTCGGAGTGCTTTGTTGCAGCCTTGGAGCCTTCTGAATTGGTGGCAGAAGACAGTAGTTCTGTATTAGAGTTGACTCTTACCTGGGTTTTCTTGTTCTTGAGAAGTAGTTTGCATTGTTGGCCTCATAAAAGCTGTACTTGTGGTTTTCTTCTTTTTGTGTGTGTGCGCGTGTGTGTGCACGCACATGTGCTCACACACGTGTGCACAATAGTCCTGGGGCTTAAACTCAGAGCCTGAAAAAGCTAGCATTCTACTAATTGAGCCACAGCTCTACTTCTGGCTTTTTGGTGATTAATTTTAGTTAAGAGTCTCACAGCTTTTCCTGCCTGGGCTGGCTTTTATCAGTGATCCTCAGATTTCAGCCTCGTGAGTAGTTAGGGTTTGAGCCACAGGCACTGGCTCTGTTCTTTCTAAAGACCTTTTTTTTCTCTAACAGCATATGTGGCTAAGTTTTTGCTTTCTTAAATCATAGCAATAAGAAAGAAGTCATGGATACTTTTCAACAAAGTGGGAGGGAGGCAAAGAGTTGCAGAAAAGGTAATAGAAATTCCTTAAAGGTTAGGAAGAAGCCAGGCATTAGCGGCTCACACCTGTAATCCTAGCTACTTAGGAGGCTGAGATTTGAGGATAGTGGTTCGAAGCCAGCCCAGGCAGGAAAGACTGTGACACTCTGATCTCCAATAAACCACCAAATAGCCAGAGATGGAGCTTTGGCTGAAGTGGTAGAGTGATAGCCTTGAGCAAAAAAAAGGCAGGGACAGCTCCTAGGCCCTGAGTTCAAGCCCCAGGAATAGTGTGCGCTTGTGTACACACACACACACATACACAATCAGGAACAGGAGCTGGATATAGTAGCTCATACTGGTCAGTCAAGCAATGAAAAAGTAATTATGAATTTTTGGCCAGCCAGATTGAGCTACATAGAAAACCAGTGTCAAAAAAAAAGAAGGGAGAGGAGATGGGGCGCGGGGGGGGGGGGGGGGGAGAATGGTCAGGAACTAAAGTTGGCCATTCCTGGAAGAAGAAGGAGCTGAACGGTCCTTTGGTCCCTGGTTGCTATTAGTCCTTGTTTCATTCACATGTATACAGTGAAATCCTAATCATTGGTAAGATGGTAGGAAGTAGGGCCTTTGGAAAATGGTTAGGTAGATAGTAAGAGAAGTTGCTTTTCTCATTTTCCCATGTCAGGACACAGAGCATGTGCCATCTATGAACTGGAAAACTGGCTCTCAGCAAACACCAGCCATGCAGGTGCCCACTCATTTGGCTTTAACTCCTCTACATAAGTTGTTTTCAAACTTGTGTGTGCAAAATAATCAGTTCAGAGACTTTAATATTAATTTTCCAGGATCTATGGGCAGACTTTCTGATAAAATTTATGTATGCCAGGTAGTCTTGATTTAAAAAACTCCCCAAGACAGGATGTGATCTTTGGACCCCATGCTCTGTAAACCACTTCCCTAAAGTATAGTGATGTGCATCTGCAATCCCACCTATGCAGTGTTGTTGGGATTGCAGATGCGCATCACTATACTTGACATTTCCTTTTTGTTCTGGGACTTCCTTTAGCTAAGATACTCCTGTCAACTCCCAGTAGCATTACAGGCACTTCATCTAGCTTACACTTCAGGAATTTCTGTTGGATAGTTTAGGGAAGTGGTATTCAAACTGTGACTATGGCTTGAGGCTAGCCTGAGCAAAAAGTACATTTTCTGAAAAGTAACTAAAGCAAAAAGGGCTGGAGGCATGGCTCTAGTGATAGTATCTGCAGAGCAAGCATGAGGCCAATTTTAAAAAATATATTCTTTTTTTTTTTTTGTCAGTCATGGGGCTTGAACTCTGGGCCTGGGCGCTGTCCCTCAGTTCTTCAGCTGTCGACTGGCACTCTTACCACTTGAGCCTCAGCCTCACTTCGGCTTTTTCTGCTTATGTTGGGCTGAGGAATCGAACCCAGGGTCTCATGCATGCAAGGCAAGCACTCTACCACTGAGCCACCTTCCCAGCCGGCTGTTGTATCCTTGAGTCAGGTATTAAGTCTGTTCTGAGATCATACAAGTGAGTAGGAGTGAAAGTTCCTAATATGCCTTTGAACTTACTCATTATAAAGAAGAGATTTTCAGTAAGGTCTGTTTGCAAGCCCTTTGCTTTCTTTTTGTAAGGGCACTGCTCATGTTTGCCTAGTTCCTTTTTGTTGTGAAGCTTCAAGTATACTATAATAATGATAAATGGACATTTTAGGCTTTTTTTATTTTTGACTAGGGGGAACACCTAGTTTGGAAGTTTTGTGGCTGAATCTAGAACCAGCAGCACAGAACCAGCGCCTGGACACACTGCTAGCTTGCTTCAACCTCTCTTCCTCAAGAGAAGAGCTGCAGACAGTTGAAAGCCCGTTGAGAGCTCTGTGCTGCCTCCTGATCTACCTCTTTGTCCAGGTAATGTCCAGTTCTCTGTTTTCTTTTTTCTTTTTCTTTTTTTTTGTCAGTCGTGGGGCTTGAACTCTGGGCCTGGGCCCTGTCCCTCAGCTCTTCAGTTCAAGGCGAGCACTCTACCACTTGAGCTACAGCGCCACTTCCGGTTTTCTGGTGGTTTATTGGAGATAGGAGTCT
>NW_012267536.1:186747-274663 GCF_000151885.1 Dipodomys ordii
CCCCCCCCGTGTCCTCACTCAGTGCCTGACATTTGTTTTTTTGTTACTAGGGTTTGAACTCAGAGCCTTGCATTTGCTTGGCTTGCTTGCACAGCTGGCACTCTACCACTTGAGTATATGCAAGAGAAGTTAGGCTGGCTATAGAAAACTGTACCCTTTCCCTGGTTGGATATGTATAATTTTGAATGCAAGTCATATGTTTACTGGTTTTTCTGCTCATGGATGTAGCTCTCACTGTGAACTTCACCTGCCAGGATATTCCGGAAGGACAGACTTGCTTATGTACTTCAGATAGGTCACATGATTCCTAACACATAATTATTATAGCCTGTGTGGAAGTATACACATAGATGGATTTGAGTTAGAATTACTTCATAGCAAGTAAAGTGAAACAACAGATTAAATTATATAGAAGTAACATATAAAGTCTCTGTCTTTCAAAGCTCTAAGGGTGGAAGATAGATCTTATGCCCAAATCATTGAAAACATGCTTGCTAGGGCAAACTGTGGTGACCTCACAAGTCTGTGTGTTAAGTGTGTTCCTCAGGACAGTCTCATGTGTCACTCAGCCCCCACTGTGTCCCTGGGATGACAGGAACCTTGATCCTGGAGCCAGGAGTGCCTGTTCAGGACTCCCGTCATCTAGCATAGTCTGACTAGAGTACACCACCTCCCGTCTGGAGCCGTGAAAGGGGGAAAGAGCCGCTTCGCTTGTCCTCAGTTCTTTTGTTGTTGGTCGTGGGGCCTGGGTGCTGTCCCTCAGCTCTTCAGCTCAAGGCTGGCACTCTGCCACTTGAGCCACAGCCCCACCTCCGGCCTTTTCTGTTTATGTGGTGCTGAGGAATCAAACCCAGGGCTTCATGCATATAAGGCAAGCACTCTTCCACTGAGCCACCTGCCCAGCCCCTTGTCCTCAGTTCTTGTAGCCTCTGATGTTTGCCCAGAGTAAGGCTCTCTGTTCAGTGTGGACACTGTGGCCGTGTTACTCATCACTGAACTGGATGAGTGCACACCACACACCGTGGTGGGATCAGAGCTGGGATCTGATGCCAGAGGTTCCTCTGGCACTGCTCTGGCCCAGCACTTGTGGTGACTTCAACTCACCTAGGAAAAGCCTCGCTTTCTTTGCCCTTCCATGCTTTTAATTTTGTTCTGGGTAAATCATGACTGCCAACAAGCCACAGTAAGCGAGCCTTTCTTAGCATATATTTTATTGAGCTATTTATTGTTAAATATTTACTTTGAGGCACATGGTGTATTTTTACAGTTTCTCTATTCCCATCCTATACAGAGGGCCCTCGCTCCATTGTAATTCCACAGGGCTAGCTCAGTTTTTCCTGTCTTTTATTCTCAAATATCTTAAATCCTCTTTTCCAAAACAATGCTTTCCATATATTGAGTTGGACAAACCAAAGGCCATGACGTTTAGTTGCGTTGAGTGCTCAGTGCTAACTAGTAAGAGACTTGGGTCTGGTTAGTACTTCACCACACTAACCAGCATCTAGGGTACTCCCTTAATTCCTTGTGCTTTGCTGTCTCTCCTTGTGATAGTAGTTGATTAAATTTAATAATTTACACTATTTAGTGGTTAATTTATGAATTGGATACAGAAGTTCCATGACAGAGACGTGCCAAGGAGCAGCACAATCTCTTCTCTGAAACTTGCATTGTACTTAGGAAAGTGAAGCACAGGGCAGAGGTGCCTGAGGAGCACATGTAAACACATTCTGGGACTTGCATCTGGGACAATATATGTCTCCTAGACCTGGAGAAGATCTGATTTCAGAGAGCCACAGAAGTACTGTGTGTTGCTGACCAAATTCACTTTCACTAGTGAGAAAGAAGCACCTGTTCATCACACAATTCTTTCTGGATTTTTTTACCTTTACCCTTGGCGTGGTGGGGTGGAAGTTTCAGGTAACCCTGAGGAACAAGGAAAAAGTACTTGGGTCTGCTAAAAACACTCTGAGGAACTTCCTGAAAGGCTGAGTCTAAGGGGAGGATATGGCAGCCCCAGCCTCTTCTGGGACCTGCCCTATGCATCTCTTCATTTGCATTCCTTGTAAGATCTTTTGCAGTAAATTGGTAAACATGTCTCCCTGAATTTTATGGTTACTTGAGCAAATTAAATTCAACTCAAGGAGGGTATTGTGGGAACTCCAGCTTGTACTGGTTGGCCAGAACACAGGCTGCAGTTGGTATCAGGGAAGCAGCTCACCTGTGGGGTCTGGCACTGACACTTTTGTCAGGACAGACTTGGATCAGAGGACATGGTAAGAGAACCAAATGTGAATATGATGTACCTGATGGCCCACTCATGTTCCCCATTTTTTTTCCTCTCTCTCTTTCTTTCTTTCTTTGTGCTGGTCCGGGAGCTTAAACTCAGGACCTGAGCACTGTCCCAGGCTTCTTTTGCTTAAGGCTAGCACTCAATCACTTGAGCCACAGTTCTGTTTCCTGTTTTTTTGGTAGTTTAGTGGAGATGAGAATCTCACAGACATTCCTGCCCAGGCTAGCTTTGACCCTCAACTCTTAAACCTCAACCTCCTGAGTAGCTAGGATTACATGAGACACTGGTGCCCAGCATGTTCACCATTTCCTATAAGTGCTTTTGTTGCTTTTCATCATAAAGGTGATTACACTCTTACCAAAGTGTTAGTGTTGATGTTCCAGCTTGTTTGTCAAAGCTCTAGAGGCCTGCACCTCACCAGCCTGCATCTGTTGCCTTTGGCCTGCTGCTGGTCATTTCTGCTCATTTCTACTCCCTGCCCTTAATTACTTGTTCTATTCTTTCTTTGTATTCAGCATTTTAAAAAATTCCACATAATATATGATAAGTATCTTTTGTGCCTACCTTATTTCATACAAGATAACGTCCTCCAGTTCTATCCATGTTGTCACAAATAATAATGTCCTTTTAAGCCGTGGGGCACTTCATTGTAATATGCCCCATTTTCCTTACTATCTTTCCCCTTATGGATCCTTTGTACTTTTCATATCTTAGCCACGTGAACCATGCTGCAGTGAACATGGCATACAGATATCTCTTCAGCATATTGATTTCATTGCTTTGATACAGAAGTGAGGATGCTGTCTTTGCTCTATTTTTATCTTCTAGAAAAGCTTTATAGTGTTTTCTATAGCAGATACACCATTTTTCACTTTTCCACCAGTAGTGTACAAAAGTTCTCTTTTCCTGTATACTCTTTTTTTTTTATTGTGAAAATATCCTACAGAGGAGTTACAATTACATGGGCAAGATAATGAGTACATTTCTCATCAAGCATTGTTGCTTCCTCCTTTGTTTCCACTTCGTATCCCTTCCCATCTCCCCCCACCCCCCACCCCGGCCCCCTCTGTATACTCTTGTCAGGATTTGTTGTCATCTCTTATCTTTTTGACCAGAACTGTCTCTAAGGTAATATCCAAGTTGTGATTTGCATCTCCTTGATAATAAGTGATGTTGATCAGCTTTTCATATATCTATTGGTTATCTTAATGTGTTCTTTGGGGAAGCATCTGTTCATTTTCTTTGTCATTTTTTTTGGGGGGGAGGGTTGGTTGTGGGGCTTGAACTCTGGGTCTGGATGCTGCCCCTCAGCTCTTCGGCTCAAGGCCAGCACTCTACTGCTTGAACCACAGCACCACTTCTCATTTTCTAGTGGTTTATTGGAGATAAGCGTCTCACGGACTTTCCTGCCCGGGCTGGCTTTGAACCGCAATCCTCAGATCTCAGCCTCCTGAGTAGCTAGGATTACAGGCGTGAGCCACCAGCGCCTAGCTCTTTGTCATTTTTTAAACTGGGTTGTTTAACTGATTATTTGTGTTCCTATGAGTTTGCACATAAGCCTCATCAAATATATAGCTTACAGACTTCTTTTCTTCTAGCCATAGGCTTCCTTCTCTTTTTACTGATTGTCCCTTTGCTGTGTAGGAGCTTCTTAGTTGAACTAGCCCTACTTATTTATTAAATTGCCTGAGCTTTTGGTATGATACCTCAAGAAATATGTGGGATTTCAGCTCTAGAGAGAAGCTATTCCAAGAATAGGAGACAGATAATCAGGACCAGTTTGCTGGTTGAACACAAAGAAACACTAGTAAAACAGTTAATAGAAATACAGGTTTTAGAACAGGGCTGGGAGGGAGGTTACCAGGAATTCAGTGTGCTATAGAAGACACATTCACTGAGTCAAGGTGGGCAATGTGCTAATTGTAGACAGTGCATTCTGGACTGTTTTGCTATCAAGAAGAAAGAAAAATCATGAATGAAATGGATGTGGAGGATATCACTGCAGACCCCCACCACAAGTGAAAAAAATACAGTGAAACACTGCAAGCAGCTCTAAGACACATCATTCGGCTACTTGGATGCACAGGGCCAAGTCCCATGAAGCACAGATGACATAACCCCATTTCATTGCTATTTCATGAAAGTAAATTCAGATTTCCAAACAAAATATCAATAAATTGAATCTAGCAATAAGTAAAAGTAATGGTAGTGGCCCCTCTTGAGTGAAGGCGTTCAGGATAACTTTAAAATGTCACGATATGCAACAAAAACCTTTAATTTTCTCACTGTAGCCAAAATATGTAATCAACCCAGATGCCCCTCAGTGGATGAATGGATCAAGAAAATGTGGTATATATACACAGTGAAATTCTACTCATCCATCAGAAAGAATAACACTGTATTATCTTTAAGGAAATGGAAAGACTTGGAAAACATTCTATTAAGCGAAGTAAGCCAGACCCAGAGAAACATATGTTACATGGCTTCCCTTGTCTGTAGTAACCAGAATGTGCCTATAAATCTACAAGTAAACACACTGGATTGTAAAGGACAAAAATACACGGACATGATAAACTATACAGGTCTCTAGGCACTTACACATAGTGAGCCCAAAGGAGAGGGGCACACAGGCACAACAGCTAGCTGCATCTGACCATATGAAATACTTATCAAAATGCCAGGAAATGGAAAAAGAGCACTTTTGTTTTCTTTCTTTGTTGCAGTTTTTGTTTTCATTTCCTTTTGTCTTGATTGTTTATCTGTCTTTGGGAGGGTCAGGGGAGGCACAGAAATGGTGGGACAACGTGGTAAACAAATGTAGTAGTGATACTGACGAGACACTGTGTTGAGATGAACTACACTGTTTGTGATGGGGGACAGGAGGGAAAAACTGGGAAAGAGCAAGGAAAGGGGCGACATTGTTCAAAAAGAAATGAGCTCTGACCTATGTAACCAAAACCCCTTTATACATCACCTTTATAATAACAAATAATTTTTAATGTTTGATTAACTATTAATCCTGGATAATCCTGGTTCGTGATACTTACCTTAAAATAATGATTAAACTTCTCTTAGTAAGTAAAACCTTGCTTAGGAAGGGGATAAAACATCTGTAACTCCTTCCTAGTTCATTTGGTTTCATAAGCTATTTTAGCACATTTTAATGAGCTTGGGCAGTATGATCAAAGTGTAGGTGCCCCAAAGGGACTTGCTTTTCTTGTGCTTAACTTGCTACTGGTCACTTGGACATTGGCCATGGTGATACCTGTGTGGGGTTACCACAGCCAGCCAGGCTCACGCTCAGAACACCAGTGATTATCCTCATCAGGAAGGACTTGGCAAGGAGAAGAAACGCTTCATGTTACCATGACATTCTTAATTTGTAACATTAGCAGCCATCAGCCTTTTGGGTTATATATGCATTTTATTTTGAAATCAAATTTTTAAACTAAGGTTTTTAGCTGGGTACCTGTGTTTCACACCTAAAATCCTAGCTACTTAGTTTTGGTTTTTTTGGGGGGGTCCGGTTGTGGGTCCTGAACTCTAGACCTGAGCACTTATCCCTCAGCTCTTCAGCTCAAGGCTAGCGCTCTACGACTTGAGCCACTTCTGGCTTTTTTCTTTTTGTTTATGTGGTGCTGAGGAATCGAACCCAGGGACTCAGGCATGCAAGGCAAGCGCTCTACCAATGAGCCACCTTCCCAGCCCAATCCTAGCTACTTAGGAGGCTGGAAGCCAGCCCCAGCAGGAATGTCCATGAGACTCTCATCTCCAAGCAGCAAAAAGCCCAAAGTAGAGATGTGGCTCAAGTGGTAAAGCACTAGTCTTGAGCAAAAAAAGTTATGGGACAGTTCCATGGCCCTGAGTTCATGCCTCAGTGCTCACTCGCTTGCTCTTTTTTTCTCTCTCTCTCTCCCTTCCTCTCTTTCTCTCCCCCCTCCCTCCCCCCTCCCTCGCCCCTCCTTTTCTCTCTCTCTTTCACACACACACACAAATATACACAAATGAGGATTTTAGTCCTACATCAATATAGTTGCATTAGCAGAAACACCGCTTACTCATATTTAAAATGATGCCTTGTATGTTCTCCCTCTCCCTTTGCTTTAAAGAAAGTTTTCTAGATGGGTGCCGGTGGCTCATGCCTGTAATCCTAGCTACTCGGGAGACTGAGATCTGAGGATCGCAGTTCAAAGTCAGCCAGGGCAGGAAAAGTCCTTGAGACTCTTATCTCTAATAAACCACTCAGAAAACCAGAAGTGGCGCCAGGCTCAAGTGGTAGAGCGCTAGCCTTGAGCTAGAGCTGAGGGACAGCACCCAGGCCCAGAGTTCAAGCCCTGCAACCGACCAAAGGAAAAAAAAAAGCTTTCTGGAGGAGTAAACCCAGCAGTAAATAATCTTGCCAAGTAGCCTGTCCATCTCCCCCCAAGCCACAGTTCTGCTTCAGGCCAGTGGGCCTTTCTTTCTGGAGCCTAGACTTACAGGACCAGACCACTGAGTGACAGGTCTGTGTGCAAACAGGCCTGAGCAAACATCTACAGCTCATGGGGGTAGAGGGTGAACAAATGGGCTCTCTGATGGGACTCCGCGCATAACTCCCTTCAGTGGAGCTTGCTTGCAGGGCCTCTTGAAATCAACCGAACTGATGAGATCTGGTATGATGTCCAATGCTAAATAAGCAAGCATCTTTTCTGAGGAGTTAGCTTTGCAGTATTGAGCCTCCTTCAGGCACTTCCTGTATACAGTTGATTCTGTTAGAACTCTGTGTGATTGTTTTGGTTTCTGTGTGTGTTTCTCTTTGCAGCTAGATTATATTAGTCCCAGAGCTGTACAGCTTGGGTCCCTCTTCATCCGTGGCCTCACCACCCTGGTGCTGGTCAACAGTGCGTGCGGCTTTCCCTGGACCATGAGTGAGTTCATGCCTTGGAACGTGTTTGATGGCAAGCTTTTTCATCTGAAGTACTTACAATCTGAAAAGGGATATGCTGTGGAGGTTCTTTTGGAACAAAATGTAAGTTGTTCTTTGTTTTGTTTTTTGTTTTATGTTCATTAAACAACAGTAAGTTTGGAACCAGTAGCTCTAGTCATTAGGAAGATGAGGGGTTGCCTATGCTAATGGTTCCAGGGCTTTAGAAAAACAAACCTACTCCCTAGAAATAGCTCGTTATTCTAGGCTTCAAAACTTCCTAGAACTAACATGCTGACTGCACTTATATTTCTACAACTTCTTTCCTAATGGGTTCAATTGTTCCAAATACCAGAAACATGCAACTGGTAGCATCAGCATCCGTATCAGTATCAGCTCATAGCCTCCTAGAATGTGTAGCATGTGTAGAGGGGAAAACTGTGCTCCCTCAGAGGAGCCTTCTGGACACCCAGTGAGACCAGACACTTCTGAAGGCCATCCGTGTCCAAGGGGACATTGGCTGCAACTCCAGTTTTCTCAGTACAGTTGCTACATTATTCCTGGAAGATTTCCAAATAAGGCCTTATGCCAAGCTCATTTGGAATGTTTTATTACCCACAGGGTTGCAAAGGCAGTATGATCATGAGAGCCTGCTGGATTGTTAGATAAAACACTACAGGCTTTCACACCAAAGGGAAAACATTTGATGGTGTGTTGCCATCACCATTTCTCACCAAAACTTAAGGACTGTAAGTGCTGAGAGCTTAGAAGTAACCTGTCCTGCACAGGCAGCAAAAGCCCTTGTATGCTTTAGAAGACCTCACAAACAAGAAGGGAACCTGTCCTTCAGAGGTGGCAGTGGGAGTGGAGCTGCGAGGTCACGCCATCCGTCACTTCTTTTCTGTGTACCTCAAGGTATTTCGGGCCAGCATCATAACCTGGGTGCTGTGTTTCTGAGGCACTCATAAGGGAAGCCATCTCCTAAGGCACTGTGGCCACACTGAAGGACTGCAGCCTTCCTCTCTAGCATAGAGTGGACAGCCACCCTGGTTGGGTGTCGTTGGGGAATGGTCCCCCTGTGGGCTGTGTCCCGCTGCCCCATGTCGGACCCTGCTGACTGTCATAGAATGTGCAGCGACTCTCACTTGCATCTGATCTATCTCCAGAGATCTTGGCTCACCAGATTCCAAAACCTGAAGGCAGTGGTCTGCAAAGCTTGTGGAAGGGAGAACCGACGCATTGTGGGCAAGTCACACTGGACCTCTCACCACACAGGTAGGCAAGGCTCAGGCCCTCTACCTGTCACAGATTCTTCTAGGGCCCATCTTGGGTCAAGGGTGGACCCGGTGGCTTCCTGTGTCTTATTAAAAGAAAAAGTTCCTCGTGGGAGGCAGAGATAGGAGGATTTCAGCTCAAGCCCAGCCAAGGCAAAAAGCTGAGCCTGGAATCTGTGGTTGATACCTGTAATCCCAGCTCCTTGAGAGGCTGAGACTGTTGGGATTGCAGTTCAAAGCCTTGGACTGGAAAGGACAGTCTAGGCGTGTTATTGTAGCTGTTGAGAGGCCTAACATAGATGAGTTACACCCAGGCATGTATCTGAGTAGGACGTGAGACCCTTCCTCAAAAATTAACAGTAGAAAATAGGGCAAGAGATGTGATTAGAGTGCCTGCCTAGCAAACACAAGAACCAGAGTTCAAATCCCAATCCAGGGTTGAGAGAAGCTGGGCCCTGTGGCGCATGCCTCTGTGGACCCTGCAGGCAGAGAGGAGGTTTGTGGTCGAGGGCAGACAGGCAAAAAGTGAAAGGCCCTATCCAAAAACAATAGGATAGCAGAGCACTCCCCTCAACACGGTACCACAGATAAATGAATGAACAGCAGCCAGAGCTTTACACCACAGGCTGGCTGCACACTTACTGTGTGGCCTGTTTGGAGCTCTTCACCTGTTTACATTTTCCATTATTCATACTACTTTTATGTGCACTGTTCACTGACAATAGAGAATTCTAAATAACATACTCAATTATAGATCAAAATGTAATTGAACTTTAGATAAACTTTTTTCCTCAAACCCTTTCATCACTCCCCTCTTTACCAGCAGTGATCAGGGTCTGTCAGGTAGTATCTTGATAGCATTTCAAAGTGGTAGATTTAAAAAAAATTTGAAGCCAGGTGCTGGTGGTTCAGGCCTGTAATCCTAGCTGCTTAGGAGGCTGAGATCTAAGGATCATGGTTCAAATTCAACTTGGCCTGGAAGGTCTGTGAGACTGGTCTCCAGCTAACCCCCAGAAAAACCAGAAGTAGTACTGTAGTTCCAGGTGGTAGCGCACTAGCCTGGAGCAAAAAGAGCTCAGGAACAGCACCTACGCCCTGAGTTCAAGCCCCAGGACTGACATAAAAAAAATTGATAGAAATGAAAAAGTATCTCATTGATAGTCTCATGGTGTACATCTTACTAGGATTTCTTTTGTTAATGAGCCTTGTTTTATGGTTCTGGGGCCTGAACTCAGGGTGTCACACGGCCACGCTGGCAGTCTACTACTTGAGCCCCTCCGCTATCTTTGCTCTGTTTTTGAGATAGCGTCGCTTTTTGCCCAGGCCAGCCTGGACCACAGTCCTCCGCCTTATGCTTCTTGTCATGACTGAATTTGCACCATTGTTGGCCTGTTCTTTTCCATGTATGAGGTCTTGTGAATCTTCTTGCTCCGGCTAGCCTCAGGTGTATGCTACCTGATCTCTGCCACCAATGCCAAGCTGCTAAAGAGGTTTTAAATTTTACTTTTCTGTTTCCTCCTTTGTTTGATATCTATACCCTTTTTTGCTTTAATTATTTCTGAGATTACTTATGCTCTGGCCAGGTTAAACCATAGTCCATCTGTGCCCAGCTGCTTGTTGAGAAGGGGTCTCACTTATGTTTTGCCTGTGCTGATAATGAACCACAATCTTTCTGATTTCAGAATTACAGGTGTGAGCCACTGTGCCAGCCTGTAGTACCTCATTATTTTTTGTGATGGGGCAAGAAAACTTACCTCAAACTCTGCCCTCTGAGCTGTCTTCAGGAGCTCTGTCAGCCTTGCAGATTTCATCTCAGCAGCTTTGTGTGGCATGATCAGCAATCTGCCCAGCCCTACCACACTTTGTCCATGGACTATAATGGGATGGTGGCTGGGACGTGAAGCCATTACCAAGAGGAAAGCATCTTTTCCACACTTTCCAAGTCCTTTCCTGCTACCAGCTCCAGATGGAATTTGAGGCTGTAGAGCAAAAACTTTGCAAAATTACAGTGAAAGTCTACCACATTCTTTCTTTCTTCCAGTTTCCTGTTGTCAGCAGCCAGAGACTCAGAATGTACTCCAGACTTAAGTTCCTAATTGAGATTGCTAGAGAATAGGACAAGTGGAAAGGGACTTGCTGCCTGAGGCAGCTTTGGCACATGACCATCATCATAGGAGCTTGCCTGCCCAGACTCCCCCAATCATGCTGTCTGATGCAGTAGGCCTCCCTGTGAGTTTGCTTATAGAGCCACAGCCACTCAGAGCATAAGGCCAGCAGGAACGCTGGGTACTGTGCATGTAAAGACCTCCGTGATTGGAGATGCTTCCTGTCTTTGCTGGAAATAGGTGCTTACTGGACAAGTGAGGGGCTCAGTGATGAGGATGGCGACCCAGGCATCACTGAGGAACTGACTGCTGCAGCTACAGCAGGAGAAGTCTAGTGGTGGCACCAGAGTTAGATTTATGTGCATCATCTCAGTGGGGAAAACAAATAAGTAAAACAGGGAACAGGGAAGGTTCGTTAGGCAGAGCTAGCTGGAGGAGGCTCTTTACTCAAGTGTGGAATTGGACATAGGCACTTAGGATGGTGGCTATTCCAGCGGTGGACAGAAATGGGACAGGTCAGAGGCTGTCCCAGGCTCCAGGCTCCAGGCGGCCCTTGGGAGATGCTACAGTGATCCCAGCAACCTTTTCCTCTCAGCATATCATAGCTGCGGTACTGTTTTTCTCACTAGTTGTTGGAATCTCAGGGTTTGTGTTGTGGGCATGTTAAGTGGATTCTTGTGCCCTGTATCCACAATGTCTCCTAACAGAATGGGAACTGAATTTCCAAAGAGACTCAAATATGCTACAAATTGTAGCACCCAATGGTCTCCTTCCTAGGTTCTGTGGTTAGTTTTTTTGGCCCTCTTTGTAGAACACTATCAAATTTAAGTATGTGTTAACCAGGCACCAGTGGCTCACGCCTGTCATCCTAGCTACTTAGGAGGCTGAGATCTGAGGATTGTGGTTCAAAGCCAGCCCAGGCAGGAAAGGCTTTTACCTCTAATTAACCACCAGAAAACTAGAAGTGGAGTTTTTGCTCAAAGTGATAGAGTACTAGCCATAAGCAAAAAGAGCTCAGAGACAACACCCAGGCCTTGAGTTCAAGTCCCGCAACCAGCACCAAAAAAAGTATTAATGAGTTTGTGAACAGAAGGTGCTACAGAGAAGAGCATCTACCCGGATAAGCAGAATGAAGGGACCAGAAGTGTTCTCATCTTTCTCCTCTGTTAGTAGAAGCAGCTTCTGGACCCATTGCCCCTGGAAGCAGGTCTAGGGGGACCCTGAGATCCCATTTTGAAGGCACACAATAACAAGTTCTTCTCTGGGCTCTTGTTTCTCCATACCCACCTTGAACAAATGTCAGAACCTCCCTTTTGGCTTTGAGTGCAAATTGAGCCAGTCTGGGTTCTAGCTGTCAGTCTGCATATCTAAGAGTTCATCCTGGCCCTCGTGAACACAGCTGCTGTGCTGATATGCTTGGGATAAGACATGTGCTGTGCTGCTAATGCTTGGACCATATTTCCACAGGGAGATGGGGGAGACAGGGCTCCAGTTCCCACAGGACAAGCCCCACGTACAGCCATTCCAGACAAGGACAGCCATGGAGAGACCAAGGTCTGTGGAAGAGGCCACCATACGGGTGCCAACTTCTCATTGTTTTTTTTGCTGAAAGTTTTTCCTTTGTTTCAGAAAAGGTTATGTTTATGTTTATGATTTTAGGAGGCAATTCCTCACTTAGTGAAATAGAAACAAATAATTGCCCTACTTACTGCTGGTCTATCCTTCTTTGCCACTTATTTTTTAAAATAAATCCAGCTGTTCAGAATGCAAATTTTGTAATGTAGTCAGTGAAAGGCTCTTACAAAGGTTGCATATAGAAAGTTCATCTTATGGTGACAAAAAGCACAAATAGGAGTATTCTGGTATCTTGACTTTTTATACATGCAATACATATGTCTTTTTTATTGTCTGTATTGTGCTGAATTTGGGCCTGGGCGCTGTCCCTCAGCTCTTCAGCTCAGGTGCTCTACCACTTGAGCCACAGCACCACTCCTGCCTGTTTCTGCTTATGTGGTGCTGAGGAATCGAACCCAGGGCCTCATGCATGCAAGGCAAGCACTCTACCACTGAGCCACCTTCCCAGCCCCCCACCCTTATAGATTTGAGAGCTAAACTAGATGGACTTTATATTACTTAAATTTATCCTTTCGTACGAACACTTTTTAAATTTATAATAGTTTTTATTTTTGCAATCGAAAATCCTGATAGAGATGTTGCTCAGATTGCTATCCAGCATAGCAACCCTTCTGCTTTGGGCACTTGTGGCCGTTTTTCTCTGAGAACCGCTGGTACAGGCCTTCTCTGTGACTGCTGAGCAGAAGCCTCTTGAGTCTGCAGGCTGCGCAGACATCAGAGCCCGCCACATAATTCAAAAGACACCAGAATTTCTGATGTGTGTCTGGAGATGGCATCTTCAGTTCCATCAGTGTAGATTTACATTGGCTTGTTATTTCCTTGAGCTAGCTGAACCTGTAATTGTCCCAGCTGGACCTTTTACAACAGGCCTTTCTCTGAGTCTTTCTAGCACTAGGAAGTGAATGAGGCTCCCATCACTTCATTAGCAGTAAATGACCAGCACACCTGCTCCTACAGTGTAACTTTCCTGGTATCCCAGTGTATTGAGATTGCTTTTAATTCAGGAGATGGCTGCAGTTCATTGGGCTAAACCACAGAAGAGGGAGACCAGAAGATCTGTGACAGAAGGACATAGCTTGAGAAGGCTTCCTGGGTGTGCCAAGGGTTAGTACAGCTCTGACCAGTGGGAGCAAGATCTGCTAGGTAGAGCAGTCAGGCCTGGGCTGCTTCTTTTTAAATTTTCTATTGTTATGATAAAAAGTCAGGTAGAGTGCACATATTGTTGGACAATGCCATCCTCTTCCCTTGCTCTTTCCCAGTTTTTCCCACCCATCTCCACCCACAAGTTGTATAGTTCATTTTCAACATAGCACCTATTGATAACCATGGCTGCATTTGCTCACTCTTTGTCCCTTTATTGCGCAGCCTCCCCTTAAACTCCAACAAACACAGAACAAGAAGAAAAGAAAACAGATTTTAGAGGAACTGACTTTAACTTTTCACCATTAAGTATAATGCTGACTGTAGGCTAGTTGTATAGTCTTTCTTGTATTGAAGAATGTTCCATAGATCCCTAGTTTCTCCAGAGCTTCCATCATAAACGGGTGTTGAATCTTGTCAAATACTTTTTCTGCATCTATGGAGATGATCATGTGGTTCTTGTCCTTGCTCCTGTTGATATGTTGAATTACATTAATTGAACCAGCTTTGCATCCCTGGAATGAATCCTGTTTGATCATAGTGTATATTTTTTTTCGATGAGTTGTTGAAATTTATTGGATGAATTTTATTGAGAAATTTTGCATCAATGTTCATCAGAAAATTGGGTCTTTAAGTTCTCTTTCTTTGATATGTCTCCGTCTGGTTTTGGGGTGAAGGTTATGCTGGCTTTATAGAATGAGTTTGGTAGTGAACTTTCCCTTCCCGTCTCATTGAAGAGCTTGAGGAGTATTGGAGCATGGTTTTCCCCATGTGTCATAACTAGAATAGGTCTGATATTCCTAGCAGGGGGTCACAACAGCCCAATTACTAAGTGCCTAGAACCATACGTAATAAAGGGTGTCATCATGAACTCCAAGAATTGGAAACAAGAGGCTTTTATTATGTCCTATATGCAGTTATTTCTAATTTTTGTTTTAGTTTTCTGTACCCTTTGTCTTGTATGTAAGTGTATGGGTGGAAGGGAAAGGTAATCACAGAGACAGCAAGACAAAGAATGAACTACTGCAACAATATCGCTCACTAGACACTATGTTGGAAATGAACTATACATCTTGGGGGGGAGGGGTTTAGGGAAGGGTAAGTGAAAGAAGATGAGGGAGAGAGGAATAGTGTTTAAAAAGAAATGTACTGCCAAGCTCCAGTGGCTCATGCCTGTAATTCTAGCTACTCAGGAGGTTGAGATCTGAGGATCATGATTCAAAGCCAGCCCAGACAGGAAAGTCTATGAAACTCTTATCTCCAGTAAACCACCAGAAAACTGGAAGTATGTGGCTCAAATAGTAGAGCGCTAGCCTTGAGCTGAAGAGTGCAGGGACAGTGCCCAAGCCCAGAGTTCAAGCCCCACGACCAACAAAAAAAAAAAGTACTCATTACCTTATTTATATAACTGTAACCCCCTGTTTATCATAAAGATATTTAAATAAATAAATTATAGCCATACCAAAAAAAAAACAGCAAAAAGAAAACCTCCTGTTTCCATTTCCAGGAGTTCATTTCAATAAATATTATTTTGTATGATCAGATGCACATATGCATTGTGACTTTCGATTCCTCTCCTAAGAGTGTCCTCATCTGGTCTCACTGTGCATGAATGCCTAGAGACCTGCATAATTTACCATGCTCCAGTGTCTTTTAGACCTAGCCTCCACATAGGAGAGAGACCATGCACCACTTGTCTCTCTGAGCTTGGATTACTTACCGTGATTTGTTCTGGGTCCATCCATTTTCCTGCAAATGACATAATATTCTTTTTTTTTATTTATTGTGAAAATACTGTACAGAGGGGTTACAATTACATGGGCAAGATAATGAGTACATTTCTTATCAAACGTTGTTGCCTCCTCCTTTGTTTCCCCTTCCCATCCCTTCCTCCCCCCAACCAAAGGTGTAAAGTTCATTTTCAACATAATGACTTGTACCTCTCATTGTTGCAATGGGTCCACCTGTATCCCTATTTAAGCGATTTGTTTTTTCCCTTCCCCTCCACAAATTATACCAACATCAAATACAGTGAAAGCAGGGTTACACTGTGGGGGAGGGACATACAAAGCAACAAAGAAATCATCTTATAAATGTGTTAGAAACAATCGCATGAAAGAAAAAACATTTGAATACATATCTTAGGGTTCATTTCCCTAACATCAACTTATCTGACCCTTTCTGCTTGACTCAGACATATACTAGTTATTGCAAATAAGGGAAACCATGGGGCATATGTTTCTTTGGGCCTGGCTTACTTCACTTAATATAATTTTTTCCAAGTCTTTCCATTTCCATGAATGGGGAAATATCATTCCTTCTGATGTAAGAATAGAATTTCACTATATATATATATATATATATATATATACCACATTTTCTTGATCCATTCATCTACTGAGGGGCATCGGGGTTAATATTCTTTTTTCTGGTAGCTGTATAAAATTCTGTTGTGTATAGGAACCACATTTTTTGATCCACCCAAAACAGCCCACTCAACTGGGCTGTTTCCACAACTTGGCTATTGGGAATAGTGCAGCAGTGAACACGGATGTGCAAATGTCTTTATGGCATTGCTTCTCTGTGTGAATTAGATTGAATGATACCAAGAAAAACATGGGGTCCAAAACAGCACCCTTCCTCACCCCTGACTGAGGTATCTCAGAAGATCTCCATGGCAAGTAGTTTTGGCAAAGACCTCGAGGAGGCAGAAGCAGCTGGAGATGTGTGAAGGAGACTCCAAAGCAGAGGCCAAGGCCAGCAGGAGGCCCACCCCTGGGAGCTGACTTCAAAGGATGCGAGTGGCGGCAGGAGAGAAGTGAGCCCCAGGAGTGCTGGGAGCTTTAGACCTTCCACAGAACATGACCTAGTGGAGTATAAGCAAGTGCTTGGCATGGAGCAGCCTCCGGGGCATGCAGCCTAGCCATCTGCACATCCCACTCCGGACGGCAGCAACAGGACTGCGACCTGGTGCACGTGGCCTCTAGATAAGCAGTCAGCTACACGTGGGGAAGAGCTGTGCGCGCCTCCTTGCAGAAGCCGCTCACACAGACGCCCTTCTTGTTCCTACAAAGGAGCAAGAAGGTCTTTCTCTGCCGTTTCACTGTCTGAATTAAGGTTGCCTTCGTCCAGAATTTGGGCTCAGGTGACAGCTGTCAGTATAGTGGAGAAGAGGCAAATGGAATGAGCACACTTACCCAGCTGGAGGAGAGAACTGGTCTGACACTCATCAGCTGGAGGAGAGAGCTCACCTGTCCTGAAGTAATTGGGTCTGCACACAGAATATCCTCTTGATTATTAGCAGCTGGCCCTGGAGCTCTGGCGCTACATGAGTTTTGGGGGGTGGTCCTTTTGCGTGGTGGATGAGCACATCGTAAACCATAGCACCTCATGGTGAGTTAGACAGATGAGCTGGTGCTGCCCTCAAGCCAGACCTGCTCATATCAAGAGCCGGGGTTTGCAGGATGGTGAGGGCTGCAGCGGCCTGCCTCTCTATCTTGTCTAGATGCTACCACGGTGTAGCTTTTTACAGGCAGACCTGGATCAGCACCTACCCGCAGGTCGTAGCTGTGCCCAAAATGCGTCAGATGTTAGATTAATTCTGATGTGTTTGTAAATATTTATGTGGAATTCAAGCTAGTGCCTGAGCTGTGGTTGTTTATTCAACAGCATGGGAAAAGGTCACAAGTGTTAGCGTATTTCCCTTCCTTAGTGCTATGGAAGAGAATACAGGGACAGAAGATAAAAAAAAAAAAAAAAATGGTTTCTTTAAATTCTGTTAGCAGAGAACACTGAGAGTGGCCAGAAATTTTTCCTCACTGAGATGGAAACGAAGCAGTGACTCTCCCTGGGACAGAAGGTCCCTGACAGAGAGGAGGGCCCTCTTCCCAGCGCTCCTTGAGGTAGTCCTCACACCATTGATCCTGTGTGTGTTTGTTTGTTTTTGCCAGTCCTGGGGCTTGAACTCAGGCCTAGGCACTGTTCCGGAGCTTCTTTTTGCTCCAGGCTAGCACTTGAGCCACACACCAACCACTTCTGGCTCTTTCTGTTTATGTGGTACTAAGAGCTTCATGAATGCTAGACAAACACTCGACCACTCAGCCACGTTCCCAGCCCTGTTAGGTTTCTGTGTGTCAGATAGATACAGAATTGGGCAGTGGAACTCTAGACTGGTAAGAGGACGGTGCTGGCCTCTGCGGGACCTGGGTCTGTCCCTGGGAGGGAGGCAGCCATGCAGTGGGCTCCTCAGAAGAACGAGGTATCTGACTGGGAATACAGATCATCAGGACCCAGAAGCCTAGGCCCTGGTCAGGTTTGAAGGACAGTGCTAGGCTCCAAAAAGTACAATTTCTTGGAGGTGACCCTCTCCAAATGTGGGGCTCTTCAAGAGTGCTTTTCCTACCCCTTTCTGCTTATAACAGAATTGTAGGCTGCTGAGAAGAATTGCAGACATAATGAAGGCTGGGCACCGGTGGCTCACGCCAGGAATCCCAACTACTCAGGAGGCTGAGATCTGAGGATCACAGTCCAACAACCACAAGAAACATCATAAAGGTCTTCTCTCTGCTTTAAGTCTTACCTCCTCCAGGAATTTCCTGAGCTTTGTGTCCCAGGTTCCAACCCTTTGTTACTGAACATCACTGCCCTTACAAGCACTCTGACACTCACTGAAGGAAGTCTGGGTGGCTGTGGGTTTCCTGACAACGTGACCCCACATCACTTTATTGTACGTGTACATGCCTTCCATTGTCAGTCCCCAGGGCCATGGTAGAGACTCAAGTCTTGGTCCTCGTTGGACTCTGCGAGTGACACTGAGCTCTCCATTGTGTGCACACATCTGCAGTACCCATTTCAACTTACTTACGTAAATTGAAAGCGGTACACGTTTTATTTCAATGTATAAATGTAGATAAAGATAACTAGAAACAACATGCTGCACTTCCTGACCCAGACAGGAGTAGCTGAGGAGGCTGTGAGCAGCACATCATATAACTGCAGGCACCAGAGGACACAGGGCCCTAGTCTGTGAGAAGACTCTGCCACACATCTGATCCATCTCGCAGTGCTACACTGAGTGGCGTGTCTCCTGCAGGCCCAAGAGGTCCCAGCACCCACACAACCGTGCTGAACTTCAGGATGCACTGGGTGTTCCTAGGCAGGCTGTATCTGGCTTCCTGTCTAAAGAAGCACACTTGCTTCTGTGCCAATCAACTTGGAAACAGGAACATAAGAATTGGCTCCTTCCATGGTATCATGTCGTAAGGATGATGGGTTTCAATCGTCGCCGTCCACAGTGCATAGGCATGTTGCTGTGCCGCAAGTGTCTGATGTTGGGTGTTCTGTGCAAAGGGCTTGTTGCACATGGTTGGTCTGTGGATGTTGTTAGAGTCAAGAGTAGTATTCCAGGTCAGGCAGTTGACTTTTTATCTGAGAAGTGCTATGATTGAATTCTGGGCTACCACATTTTTGGCTGGCTTCTACCTGTTTTTTGTATTTCTTGGAGAAGAAAGCAGTCTCCGTAGAAAGTTGTCACTATTTAGAGGACAGAAGCAACCAAGACAATTCTTTATATTAGAATAAAACTCTGTGCCTCATAACGCAAGTGCCCAGTCTATGTCATAATTGTCAAGTTTCCTTCCAGAGCCTGGACCTGGCTAGGCAAATGTGGAGCTGGTGGGTGGGGAGCTGAGGCAGCAGGGACCCAGGACTGAAGGCTGCTGGATGGGGTGCACTTCAGGGGTGATCAGCATCAAAGCTTGGGGCCCAGCTAACCTGTGAACAAATGGGAACCAGAGAAGGCTTTAACTTCTTTGCTGTCACTCAGCCCAGCTGGTGAGCTGTTAAATTCCACAGTCATTCCCCTGTGATTCTTCACAGAAGTTCCTTCTCATGGTAAAGCTTGTGCTCTTTTAGACTACAGGGTGGGGAGGAAGAGTAATCGAGAAGCCTTTTTTTTTTTTTTAAACAATCAGACCTCACACTTTGGGGTCATCAAGCAGGGCGTGTTAAGGTCACGCTTCCATATGCCAGAGGAAAACCAAAAACGTAAAGATGCATAGAAAAGTACCATTTTAAAGGTGTGCATGGATAAACCATGACCTTTTCACTGGAGGTTAGTTCTGCTCTCAACATCCTTGGCTTTCAGAAAGGCAGGAAGTGGCCAACCACAGTGGAAAACCACACGTGGCTCCTCAGAGAGCCTCCCAGCCATCTGCATATGAATTTCCATTTCCAAAGTCATCAGCAGAAATAAATGTCTAGATAATATGCAGATGGTTGGAACTGGTGTTAAGAGGAACATTTTTGACAGTTTTCTTCCACTGAAAGCACTACCTCCTAATTAATTGCTTCCACTTTAATGGAATAATTATAGAAGAAAATCTTAATGACAGGTGGCCACAACTGAAAAAAGGGTAAAGTTCTGCTCTCCAAATACAACGCAGCATACTATTCATGCATATTCAGAAATGTGCAGCTTTTTTGTTTGAGTATTTAGAGAGATGTCATTCTCATTTTGGGTTTTGTGTGTTTGGTTCAGGAAGCAGACAGTATGAGTATGACCACTGGAGAAGGTACTAGGCCTCATCCAGGTAAGCATCTCCCTCTCCTGCATCTTTGGAAGAGTTGGTTCATAGCTGAGTTTCTACACTGAGTTCTAAGAGTTCACAGGGTTAATTAACTTGGTGCGTTCTCCTTTCTGGGATCAGCCAACTCAGTGCAAGACATCTTTGCTTCCTCTGGAAAGAATGCAGAGAGATCAAGGCCAGCGTGAGGATCTCCTCTCCCGCAGAGCAGCTGGAAAGAGGGAAGCATGCTCTTTTCACTATTAAAAACGTTTGCTGAGTTACTTCCACAGGCTGTGCTTGATTCCATGCTCCAAAGTGATGGTTACTATAGGATCAGTCTTTGCTTCCAGTATATAAGACATCGTGAATGTTTTTCTTGAAAGAATAAATTAGAATTTAATTGTACCTTGCCTTTAAAAAAAATACCGGATTATGAGGACATTTTCCCAAATTATTAGTCTTTGAAAACATGGTGTCTAATTAAAGTTCATTTTTATTTATTTATTTTTGTCAGTCATGGGGCCTGAACTCTGGGCCTGGGCGCTGTCCCTCAGCTCAAGGCTCAAGGCTCTCCAGCCTTGAGCCATAGCTCCACTTCCAGCTTTTTCTGCTTATGTGGTGCTGAGGAATCGAACCCAGGGCCTCATGCATGCAAAGCAAGCACTCTACCACTGAGCCACCTTCCCAACCCCATTTTAAAAAATCTGTCTTAGCTGGGCACCGGTGGCTCACGCCTGTCATCCTAGCTACTCAGGAGGCTGAGATCTGAGGCTCACGGTTCAAAGCCAGCCCTAACAGTAACATCCATGAGACTCTTATCTCCAATAAACCACCAGAAAACTGGAAGTGGCGCTGTGGTTCAAGTGGTAGAGCACTGGCCTTGAGCTGAAGAGCTCAGGGACAGCGCCCAGGCCCAGAGTTCAAGCCCCATGACCGACCAAAAAAAATTTTTTTGCTTTAGTTATTTTTTCAGATAAGGTCTTAATTTTTTTGCCCAGGGCTTTGGATCTCCATCTTCCTACCTATGCCTCCTACACAAGTGACTGGAATCACGAGTGGCTGCCACCTTGCCTGGTCTACTGGTTGAAGTGAAATCTCACTAACTGTTTCTCTGCATCTCAAGTAACCAGAATTACAGATAGGAGGCTAAAAGTTCTATTTTCTCCTTATTTGTGTAACAAATAAATTTCTCCTTACACTGAGAGTTGACTTTCTTTCGCAGTGTCTACATACTGACTTGCCAATAAAATACTTGTATTCATTTAGCTCCAGTCCACACAGGGTCTCTCTGGGCTGCCTCTGCTGCCTGTGAATGTCCTTGGCAGACCTTCCATGTTGCTTGCATTGCGACTTACTCCAGTCTCCACTGTAGCTTCATCTCCAATCACTGCTCAGGGGGCTGCTCACAAGGACTTTGTTTTTTGTTGTTGTTGTTCCTTTTTGTTTTTTTTGGGGGGGGGCGAGTCTGGTCATGGGGCGCTGTCCCTCAGCTCTTCAGCTCAAGGCTAGTGCTCTACCACTTGAGCCACAGCGCCACTTCCGGCTTTTTAAATTTTTGCTTATGTGGTGCTGAGGAATGGAACCCAGGGCCTCATGCATGCAAGGCAAGCGCTCTACCACTGAGCCACCTTCCCAGCCCTCTCTCAAGGACTTTGATTCTGCCCAGAACCAGAGGAGGCCAAGGCCTCCCAGGACTTCATTTTAAATGACTTCATAACTCCTATATTATGCATGCCTGAAAAAAAAGTATCCCTTGGACAAGATCACTTTCTGCTGTTTACTCAAAGCAGTTCTACCTGGAACATGGCTGCAGATATCTGAACTTTTGGAAGCATCTCTAGGCGTGCCTGTGTAAGCAGGGTGCCCCATGAGCTTGCTCCTCAAAGAAACACGGTGGAACCTGTGACCTGTGGAGTCGTGGTATTCCCTAGCATACCTTCAAGATACTGTTTTTATATTGTCTTCAAAGGTACTTTTAAAGGTACTAGCCTCCTTAACAACCATATCCTCCTCAGCTATAACTTTATGTACATTCCTTTTCTGCAGGTTTTTCAAATCTTTCTACTCCCCTTTTTTTTTTCTCATTCTCACAGTGAATTTGGCTATAAGCAGTCAGTAAAACCCTTGCCATCATCTTCTACAATCTTTATGATGCTCCACCTTGAAATTTCCTGTGTCATATAACCCAGTCTGTCCTTACATTCTACCTCCCACAAAGGCTCAACACACACAGAAAATGTAAACAGTTATTTGCGAGAACATGAATGGCCGCTAGTCCAGTTCCCAGTGCCCCACCTCCATCTGAAATGACTTCTCTCCACATTTCTCTTGGTGTCCTGCTGGCATCCTGGTCTTCTGAGCTCCCATGACAGTTACCTATCAAGCTCCACTCAAAGCATCCCAGATCATCTGTGGCCTCCAGACTTTTCCCGTCTTCTGCAAACCAATGTCAAAGGCTTTTGAACTGTTTCATCAGGTCTGAGCACAACATCTCCACTGCTGGTACCAGTTTTCTGTTTGTCAGTTTCCCATCACTGATGGAAATCATTCCGAAAACCAGCTGAAAAGGAGGAAAGGACTAGAAATTTGGCTCAGTGGTAGACTGAGCGCTTTCCTAGAAGGCATAAGATCCTAGGTTCAATTCCCAAAACAAAGTGAGAGTGGAGAGACAGAAGACAGTATTTATGTTAGATCATGGTGTCACTTGGCCCCACAAGTTTGTGTCTTTGGCGAGAACAAATGGTGGCAGAGCATGGACTGGGCAAAAGCTGTGCGTCCCATCCATCCTAGGGAGCGAAGAGCGAGGAGGCGCGACTGGGATCTCAATATCTCCAAGGGCATACCCTCATGACCTGCGTTTCTCTAGGTACTGCCTCCGAAAGGCTTACACTTCCTGGTGGCACTTTAGGCTGCAACCAGGCCTTTGGTGCATAGCCTTTGAGGAACACTCCAGAAAGAAACCTTATCAGGAATGATGAAAAGTTCTGTCAGAAGTTTAGTCTGTAAAACACTCAGGAGTCCTTGGAGAGCCCCGAGTGCCATGTGTAAAGGTAGTCTGCTGAGCACAGTCCTGGATATCTTGGATGCCTCTTAGAGTTGTAGAGCTGAGACCCAGGCACCTGTGGTCTTTTATCCAAGTCTGACCACATAGGAAGAGTTTCCACACGTGAGCACACATGGATCCAACATGCACAGGAAGGAGACAGACATCCAGAGCTTGCCTGCACCCTTTTGTCCCGGATATAGCCATGAGGAATCAGCGGCCAGCACCAGACCTATGAGGTTTGTTCACCTGGTGGTTGTCTTTGTACCCACCCCACAAAGCAGCCAAATCAAGTTTGTCCTTCTGGTCCCTCAAGGGTGCCCTTTGTATTGTGTCCTGGCCAATAAGTAATGGAGATCTGTTGAGTGGGTCCTCTGCTTGGTTCTCCCTATCACTTCAGGCTTGTGGGTAGAGGGCCGATGCATTTGTCATAAGTCAGGAGGATTTGGAACGCATCTCCATGGCCTTTGGGACAGAGATCTGCTCAAGACTGAAACATATTCAGCCCATGCAGAAACCTTCTGCTGTAGGTACTCCTGCATTAGGATAGGATGCAGGAAGGTTTCCTGGGTCTCCTGAGGTCAGATGGTTCTGGTGTCAGGTTCCAGGGAGTATTGAATTCATGAGGTCTATGAATTAAGCAGCCCAGTGCAGGGTAGAAGCAGAATGGTACCTGATAGGCCATGGCCTCAGGGGCTCACAGACACTGCAAAAATGATTCTGGGGTGCAGGTATGTGGCTCCTGGCTGTGCCATGCCCTGGGAGCTGAGCCATATACTCTACCCTACACCCACCTAGTCCTGTCTGTCCAGGCCCTCCGGTGAGCACTGAAAGGCCTGGGCTTCAGGAGCTGGCTGGCTGGTGGCTGATGGTAATCCCGGGTGCTGGGCTTAGCGAGACACAGTATTGGAGAGCAATCTGGCAACCCCCCTATGACTACGACACTGAAGGAGCGCCGCGGTGGACAGCAGTAGTGGAAACTTCATTTTACTGTTTGGAGGGTTAACCAAAATGCAAAGACTACCTGTCATGCTAGCCTGTGTCCAGCCAGAGGGAGTCCTTGCCTCAGGACCTGGGCTCTGCCCGCTTGCACTTGTGAAAATGTTTGCTAGAGCCATTCTTCCCTGGTCCTACTATCACCAATGTTTGTGCAAAAAAAAAAAAAAAACCCCGAAGCCAGAGGCCTGGCAGACAGTGAGGGCGGCTGCTGCCAGGCGGAGTCCTGGAGGCTCCCGTGGCTGCTGAGGTTGCCCTCTGGTTAAGTAGGGCTGAAACTGCACTGGAGTGTTAGTAATCATGTGGCAGCCCCCAGCGGGCTGTTGAGCTGAGGCTAATCTCAGTACACTCCAACAATGTGTCCCCCAATGGGAAGGGAGAGAAGGAAATGTCAGGTTATGTCCTGGGACCACCCCCCGCCCACCCTCCATCTGCGCCTGTGTCAGAGCTCACAGGAACATATGCCGCCTGTTGCTCACTGACCATCTGTTCACAGTGCTGTGAAGTGTGCCTGTTGCTATGGAGACAGGGCCCTTGATTGGCGGCTGTACCGCAAACATTTGCTGCTCAGGTTCCACTTTTATCTGTGCTCTGGAATGGAGCTGGGTATGGAAGCTTGGGGGAGGGCAGCTGGGGAGGGGGCAGCTTGGAGGGAGGAGTCGGCTGGGAAGCAGGTTGAGTGGGAACGGGCCAGGGCCTCCCCTCCACCCACCGCCCCTGTCCCTTTTCAGAGACGACACAGCTGGGATTGGAGCTGATGGATTGAGGGGGTGGAGGCCGCTTCTGTCTGCCCACTAGCATGCTGGGCCCGGCCCAGAATGGGCCTTTCCAAGCGCAAAGAGGAGGCCTGAGCTCTCAGCCTTAGTTTTCAGTCCAGACCCCACCCCGTGGTTGGACATCTGTCCACCCCAGTGCTGCTGGGACTGGTGTGAGTGAAACAAGCAGGCTGTTATGAACCTCGTCCTGGGAAACATCCTTCTGTTTGGGGTGGAGGGGAGGAGGGAGGGTGCTGGACAGCTTCTGCAGGGTCTGGCCTTCCACTGGGTGCAGAAGCATGGCAGCCTGTTCCTGTCCTAGCAGACTGCCCCCTTAGCACTGCGCCAGCTCAAGCACGGACAGAGACTTCTGCCAGAATAGGGTCAGACTGAGCTCTTTTTCTGCTTTGCAGAGCTAGGAAGTAAGTGATACAAGTCTCTATCTCTTCTGCTGTATCACAGTCTGTTAGCAAAGCAGGCAAACCTTCCCTTGTTGGTGCTCACATTCAGCACTTAGCTCTGCTTCCAGGACTGGGACAAGCTAATGTACAGGGTCTGGGAGTGAACACTGGAGCAAAGTGTGCAAGACACAAGTGTGGCAGAGGTAAGGTGACCGTAGGACCACTTTGGTGTCTCACCCTTCCCATCCCCGGGGTGGACCTGTTGTAATAGCTACAGTCAGTCTAACAGCTAGGACCAGGCCCCAGACAGCCACACGGGGCTAAAACCTCTTTGGCACAGGGGCGGCATGGGTCCTAGGCTTAGTCTCTCTGCCAGTAGGTGGTCACAGACTCCAAGACCTTACTAAATTTCTCAGAAAAGTTCCCTTGTGACATTACAGTCCACCCTCAGGGACATCTGGCTTGCCGTAGCTCAGCAAGGGCTCTCGGAGGGATGGGTGCTGGCCCCTACCCTATTGCTGTCACTGTCCTGGGTCTTCAGAGGCTGGCTGCCCCGGACAGCATGCCCTGAACACCTGGGGACCCTCCCCAGCACCCTGCTCTGTCTAGCTCCTGGCCAAGACTGTCACCCTTGTTCTGTAAGGTGCCAAGCTCCTTAAAAACAGGACCTGTAACTTAAGAAACAAAGAACTTCCACTCATCTGGTCGAACCGCTACTAAATATCCCCACGTTGCTGATCACATGTATGGTGTATATGTGTATACCGTTATATGTTATAGACCGTGATAGACAATTTGCTCCGGGAAAGTTAGAATGAGCTTGTGTTTTAAATGCGCATCATTATTCCACAATACTGTGAAATTTGGGAAATTATGTAATTACTTAATCACATTTTTTTTAAAAAACCACCAGAAAACTAGAAGTGGAGCTATGGCTCAAGTGGTAGAGCATGAGCCTTGAGCTGAATTGTTCAGGGACAGCTCCCAGGCCTAGAGCTCAAGCCCCACGACTGACAAAAAAAAAAGAGAGAGAGAGAGATCTTTCATGCGATTGTTTCTAACATATTTATAAGATTATGTCTTTGTTGCCGTATGTCCCTCCCCCATGGTACAACCCCTGCTTTCACTATATATGATGTTGGTTTATGTGGAGGGGAAGGGAAAAATCAAATCGTTAAAACAGGGATACAGGTGGACCCATTGCAACAATGAGATGGGGGGATGGGGGGGGAGGATACAAAGGGACGGGAAGGGGAAACAAAGCAGGAGGCTACAATGCTTGATAAGAAATGTGCTCATTATCTTACCCACGTAATTGTAACCCCTCTGTACAATAAAAATATATTTTAAAAAAAAAAACAGGACCTGTAGCCAGGTGCCAGTGGCTCAAGCCTGTAATCTTAGCTATTCAGGAGGTTGAGACCTGAGGATTGAGGTTCAAAGCTAGCCTGGGCAGGAACATCCATGAGACCCTTTCTTTAGGGGGGGGGTCTGGTCGTGGGGCCTGAACTCTGGGCCTGGGCGCTGTCTCTCAGCTCTTCACCTCCAGGCTGGTGCTCTACCACTTGAGCCACAGAGCCACTTCCAGCTCTTTTTGTTCTGCTTATGTGGTGCTGAGGAATTGAACCCAGGGCCTCATGAATGCAAGGCAAGCACTCTACCACTGACCCATCTTCCCAGCCCCCGTGAGACTCCTATCTCCAATTAACCAACAGAAAACGGAAGTGGCGCTGTGGCTCAAGTGGTAGAGTGCTACAGCCTTGAGCTGAAGAGCTGAGGGACAGCGCCCAGGTCCATGACCAACAACAACAACCAAAAACCCCACAAAAACAGGACCTGTCCTTTGTACTTTTCTGTGTCATACATCATGGTAGCTCTTGAGCATACATAACATTATTTAAATAAAATTAAAATCTGGTCTTTACTAAACAACTTCCAAATTAATCAATGAACATGTATTGGACACCAACTGGATAGAAGTAGCAAATCAACTTGGAATTTTTACCAGAATGCCTACTGTTATTACAACTAAAATTAAAGTGCTTTTCATGTTTCATGTATAATTTCAGCAGATCCAAATTCCAATTTTACTTGGACCAAGAGGGGGAAATTATTTGGGGAGGGGAAAGGAAATAACAAAATGCTGAAATAAGGATACAGGCTGACGCATTGTGGCATGGAGATGTATAAGACACTATGTTGAAAACGAACTTTACAACTGAGGGGGAGGAGTTGGGGAAGTGGGGAGGGAAAGGGTGGTAGGGGAAAACAACGCTTGATAGGAAATGTACTCATGACCTTACTCATGTAACTGTAACCCTCCGTACAGTATCTTTACAATAAAAATATGTTAAAAAAGTGGGAAATTCCCATTTTCAGTTGTGCCATTTTCCCTGTAGACTCGAATAGTATTTCCATTGTTCCAAACATAAAAATGGAAGGGAAGTTTCAAATTTCCATATAAAGCCAGCAAAACAATACAACCAGAGTAAAAAACAAAAACAATCACCAGTCTAATGACTTAATAGAAATGTAAAAACCCTAAATAAGAGTTTAGCATGCAGCCTCCTTCAACATATTAAGAGTTTAGCACCCTAAGGGTAAAATGGGACTAGCTCAGAGCTACTGCTACTTAATAGAGCAAATAAGAACAAGTGTGACCATCTAAAAACGGACTCCAAACAGGCAAAACTTAGAGTACAATCTCTATCTTTAAAATCACCAGGTGCTAGTAGTTCACACTTGTAATCCTAGCTACTTAGGAGGCTAAGATCTGAGGATCATAGTTCAAAGCTAGCAAAGGCAGACACTTATCTCCCATTAACTACTGAAAAAACAGAAGTAGAGCTGTGGCTGAAGTGGTAGAGCAGCAGCTTTGAGCCAGCTTTAGGCCCAGGTTCAAGGCCCAGGACCAGTGCAGGGGAGGGGGGCAGGAACTTGTCAATGAAGGGTAAAAGTGCTGCCAGCTCTTACATGAAGGCTGCTGTAAAAAGGGTCAAAGACTCAGTTCCAGGAGGTATCTCTTCACTGCTTGGCATCACAGTGGATGCAGCTATGACAGCGGAAGGGTACGAGAAGCACAAAGTTTGGGAAGGTACAGTGATAGCTGTCTGCAAATTATGTCATGTGTATCTGGGTAACCCAGGGAAGCTGCTAAACAAAATAGGAGAGAATGGGCAGGGTAGAGAGTCTTCCTGATTTCAGAGTCAACTGTTAGCCAAAGTGAATGAAGGGAAGACTCCATTGTTCTGAAAAAGATAAATCATCCAGGAGCACAGCTGGGAAGAAGGGTGCAAACTTTGCAGCCGGAAGACCTCACGGAGCCTCCGAGGGACAGATGGCTACTTGAAAAAGAAAACAACATGAAAATGTCCATTTCCTCAAGGTCCACTTGCACATCTAGCCCAACTCCATCAAATGTTTACTGTTTCTTTACCAATCAGGCTAAATAAAAGCCTGTGCAAAGAAATAGACTAGTTAGAAAAACTTAAAGAAGAAAAGGAATATATTCTAACAAATATTAAAACATGCAGCGAAATTCTGTTTAAAACTCTATTTCTGGCAAATGAATAACTAGAAAATATAGAAATAAACCCCCACATGACATGATGAAGCCATTTAAAACATTGCAGAATTCTCCTTGATAAGTAGGTTGTCTGATAGAAGAAAAAAAAAGTGGTCTCAAGCCACAAAAATTAATTTCGGGCAGATTAAATACTTAAATGCATAAAAGAGAGTGTGTGAAGAAAAGAGACCAAGCATACTAGAAGAGAACATGGGAGAATATCTTACTATACTGAAGCACAGAAGCCTACATACAGCACCAAAATCCAGAAACTACAATAGTAGTAAAAACAACGTCTCCATGAGAAAAATACCAGTTCAAGCTAATCAAAGTAAACAGGCTGGAAAAACTGTATCTTACAGGAGAAAGATTTGTTTCCTTAAAATTTAAATAAATGAAAGCACCAGTAAGACAAGAAGGAAAGGATTTCAAGGAATTAATAGAAAACTAAATACAAGTTACTCAGCCTTGCAAAAAGATGCTCAGCATGCCCACAAAGCTTGATGGGGTGGGAGGTCCATTCAAGCTGGCTCCTTCCTGTTTATAAATGGTTCATGCATGCACATGATTAAAAAAAAAAAAACAACTTGGCTATTCCTGTCAAACAGAAATACATGGCTCCGAAGTTTTTATTATTTTCTTATTTCATTTTATTATTTTTTATGTTATTGTGCTGGTACTTGGGCTTGAACTCATAGCCTCACACTTTTGGGGCTTGCTTTCTTGAGGATAGTATTCTACCTTTTGAGTCACACCTCCAGCCCAACTTTTGATAATTAATTGGAGTTGGTATCTCAAGGACTTTTCTACCCAGGCTTGCCTCGGACTATGATCCTCTGATTTCAGCCTCCTGAGTATCTAGGTTATAGATGTGAACAACTGTCATCTGACTTATTTTAATTTTTGACAATCTTCTTGAGCCATGACTCCAGCCTTTTTGGTTTGTTGGTCATGGGGCTTGAACTCATGGCCTGGGTACTGTCCTTGAGTTGTTTTGCTCAAGGTTAGTTCTCTACCACTTTGAGCCACAGCACTGCTTCTGGTTTCCTGGTGGTTAATTGGACATGAGTCTTATCGACTTTCCTGCCCAGACTGGCTTTAAACGATGACCCTCAGATCCCAGCCTCGTGGGTCACTAGGATGGCCGGTGTGAGCCGCCTGGGCCTGGCTCCAGTCCTTTTTCATCTGTTTTTGTTTGGTTGGTTGGTTGGTTGGTTTGGGGTTTTGTTGTTTTTTTTTTGAGATAGGGTTTCATTTTTGCCCAGGCCTCCCTGGGCCATGGCCCTCTTACCTCCCCCGCCCTCCATGGCTGGCTGAGGTGGGGTCTTTCCAGCTTTTTGACCAGATAGCCCTCCCAATCTCCTGAGTGGGAGGGCTACAGGTGTGAGTCCTCAGTAATTGTTCCTAGCAGTTTTATGTCTTTGATTTGATTCCACTACCTCAGTCACACACCTGTGAAGGGACATGTGGTTATTTATGATACTTTACCTAAATATCTGGAAACAGAAGTGGCTGTAAGCAGTGGGCCCACCCAGGGCCTGGGTCATAGGCATAGGCAGCCACACACATGGCCGTCATCTGGTCTACCCTTCCTCTTTCATCATTCATGTACAAATTTTATTGCCCTCTGAGTGCCAGGTACTTACTCCACCCAGAGAAGCAGCATGGATGTATGTAGAGCGTCTCACGCCTCTGCCTTTTTAATTTAGACTCCCAGGGAAAGACTGGATTGGTTACGGCCAGGAGAAGCAATGACCATGGAATTTCTAGAACCTTCTGCAGCTTACTGAGCTGTGAATGGCCTCAGCCTTGAGTCATGGCAGTTTTACTCCCTTCTGATCACAGAACACCCTGGGGTGGTCCCAGGGAAGAAGAGAAAGGAAGTTCTTGGAGGACTTCCCATGCCTGGCTCCAGGAGCTTTGCCACATGGAAGCCCCTGGGAGCCCTGGACACCAGGCCCTAAGGCCCGCATGTGTGTACCAGGCCCGGCTCAGCCCGGAGGAGGTGGACACCAGGCCCTAAGGCCTGCACATGTGTACCAGGCCCGGCTCAGCCTGGAGGAGGTGGCACCAGGCCCTAAGGCCTGCACGTGTGTACCAGGCCCGGCTCAGCCCGGAGGAGGTGGACACCAGGCCCTAAGCCTTGCCGTACATGTGTACCAGGCCCGGCTCAGCCCGGAGGAGGTGGACACCAGGCCCTAAGGCCTTGCCGCACATGTGTACCAGGCCCGGCTCAGCCTGGAGGAGGTGGACACCAGGCCCTAAGGCCTGCACGTGTGTACCAGGCCCCGGCTCAGCCCGGAGGAGGTGGCACCAGGCCCTAAGGCCTGCACATGTGTACCGGGCCCCGGCTCAGCCCGGAGGAGGTGGCACCAGGCCCTAAGGCCTGCACGTGTGTACCAGGCCCGGCTCAGCCTGGAGGAGGTGGCACCAGGCCCTAAGGCCTTGCCGCACATGTGTACCAGGCCCCGGCTCAGCCCGGAGGAGGTGGCACCAGGCCCTAAGGCCTGCACGTGTGTACCAGGCCCCGGCTCAGCCCGGAGGAGGTGGACACCAGGCCCTAAGGCCTTGCCGTACATGTGTACCAGGCCCCGGCTCAGCCCGGAGGAGGTGGACACCAGGCCCTAAGGCCTGCACGTGTGTACCAGGCCCGGCTCAGCCTGGAGGAGGTGGACACCAGGCCCTAAGGCCTTGCCGTACATGTGTACCAGGCCCCGGCTCAGCCCGGAGGAGGTGGACACCAGGCCCTAAGGCCTGCACGTGTGTACCAGGCCCCGGCTCAGCCCGGAGGAGGTGGACACCAGGCCCTAAGGCCTGCACATGTGTACCAGGCCCCGGCTCAGCCCGGAGGAGGTGGCACCAGGCCCTAAGGCCTTGCCGCATGTGTGTACCAGGCCCCGGCTCAGCCCGGAGGAGGTGGACACCAGGCCCTAAGGCCTGCACATGTGTACCAGGCCCCGGCTCAGCCCGGAGGAGGTGGACACCAGGCCCTAAGGCCTGCACATGTGTACCAGGCCCGGCTCAGCCTGGAGGAGGTGGCACCAGGCCCTAAGGCCTGCACGTGTGTACCAGGCCCGGCTCAGCCTGGAGGAGGTGGACACCAGGCCCTAAGGCCTGCACGTGTGTACCAGGCCCCGGCTCAGCCCGGAGGAGGTGGACACCAGGCCCTAAGGCCTGCACGTGTGTACCAGGCCCCGGCTCAGCCCGGAGGAGGTGGACACCAGGCCCTAAGGCCTGCACATGTGTACCAGGCCCCGGCTCAGCCCGGAGGAGGTGGACACCAGGCCCTAAGGCCTGCACGTGTACCAGGCCCCGGCTCAGCCCGGAGGAGGTGGACACCAGGCCCTAAGGCCTGCACGTGTACCAGGCCCCAGCTCAGCCAGGTCCCAGGTGGTGGCAGAGGGGTGGAGCCTCTAGGACCCGATAGGGGCCCAATGACTGGTAGAACTTGGCAAGTGGCTGACCTGTTTTCCAGGTGGCCTCAAAGACTTCTGAGGCCTCCTCTGAGCCTCTGGAGCTGGTCATGCACATGTGGACAGCTGGCTGTGAGTTGAAGGCCCTTCTAGAACATCTGTGCTTCCTCATCATTAACAAGTTCCCATTCTGCCTGTCAGAGTGCTCCCATAGTTTCTAGACTCACCTGGAGAGAAGCATGCCTGGGGGTGGGGGTGGGGGCACTGTGGTGACCGGAAGCCATCTGTATCACACACGGCTTGCACAGTCTGATAGAGGAGCAAGGGAGAGTGTTGGCTGTATTTCCAGGCTGCCTGTTGAGGCCACGGGACCCTAAGCTGGGAGCTGCATGACGCGGCCAATTGTGAGCCTGTGGAATGCCAGCAGCTGGGGCTGGTGCAGGCCAAGGCCTGTGGTCCCTTCTGGTGTCATCTGCTGTCGGCACAAGTCATCACTGTTGTGAAACGCAGCTGAGTCGCTGAGGACATAGTTAAAGGAGGGGTTAAAGTCAGCTCCACCTGCCTTCTTCACACCATATTGAAATAACTGGAGACAACAACAAGTGCAGAGACCCCAGGCCAGGTCCCCTTGGGCCTGGCAGCCTGTTCATTCTCGAAGCTTTGTTTATGGGACAGGCTTGGCCCTTTGAAGAGTGGAGCCAGAGGTTTGAAGGGTGCTGTGTGACCTTGGCCTGCTGTTCCGCAGCCAAGGTCAGAAGCACACGTGGCAGCAAGAAGGGAGGCGGATGCTGACGAGCACCCAAAAGGCCTCACGGTTTAGGCCAGGCCCTTCATAAAGGAGGCCGCCGAGTCCTGCCGCCAGCGAGGGCGTGCAAGGGCACAGGACCACTGCCGCCAGCGAGGGCGTGCAAGGGCACAGGACCACTCGAATCTATTTACACCTCCCTAAGACCCAGAGCAGCCCCTGCGCTATCTAGGCTGATCTTGTCTCTCTCCTAGCTCCTGATGAGATTTGAAGGCCCAATGGCCAATCTCAAAATGATTCCCAGTCAGTCCAGCCCCAGATTCACTCTTCTGGTGGAGAGACTGTGGGGTCCCTATATAGTTTCACTGAGCTCCAGCCCTGCCAGCTCTCAACAAGAGATACATGTTTATGGTTGGTTTCTCCAAGTCTGAAATGCATGTGATTTAACTTCGGGATCGTGATTAGCTCCAAGCCTCACCCTGAGAGCCACACTCCCCGCCCGCCCCGTGAAAGGGTTCCCAGCATGGCAGAGGGTTCCCCTCTGCCGGGGAAGCCCCGCTTGGAAGGAGGGCCTCCCGAAGTTCACAGACACAGGTTGATTCTGGACAAGGCTCTGGTGTTGTAGAGGGTGCGGGCCACATGGGTGGTGCACGGAATGCCCCTACCTCAGCAGCACAGCTGATGAGCCTGACCTTCCCTCTGTTGCCTAGCGTCTTCTCTCTCTCCAAGGCTGGACATAAGTTTCCTGTATGTTCTCACAAACTTGATGAGCTACTCCTGTTTGAAAAGAAACCAAGGTTTAGCAACACAAAGACCAAGTGTTTTCTGGAACATCTGTAACATGCAGAGAGTCATTTTGCAAAACACCAGGGTTTGTATGATGTCTGAAATCTTTGTCCCGAATGCACTGATGGGTGAGGTGGAGAGCAGGGATTCGATTCGCTGCAAGTGCTGGTGGCTCTCGCTGTCTAGAGCTGGTGGCCTGAAGGCAGCAGGTGCCTCCCAGCCACCAAGCCGGGCCGGGCACAGAGGCTGCTTCCTGCAGAGCCGGGCCACAGCTGCCTCTGCAGCCAGTGCTCATCTCAACACCAGTGCCTAATTGCCCAGCCCAGTTTCAGTTTTGCCCCTGGAGATCAATATTCCATTTTGACTGTGATTATGGTTATGATTTTTAAACATTTCTGGACTAAATGAAACAGCTGCTGCTCGGTAGGTGTCTTTGGCACACATAGAGGCTGCACTCCGTGAAGACAAACGGCCCAGCATGCAGCTGGGGACGGGAAGACAGACGGCCCTGGCTGGGTGAGTGTCAGAGCTGCTGCTCACCCAGAAAAGAGACACAGCCCGGACTGGGTAAGTGTGGAGACCTCCAAATTCCAAAGCCCAGGAGGAAGCAGCTGGTCTCCTGCTCCACTTCACCACCCACCCCGTACCGGGCCCACCTCCCTTCACCCATTCAAGTCTCCCATTCTCTCCTCTTTGCAAATAGCAGAACTGCCCATCACTACACCCTTGGACCTGAAAAACCACCTCCCCCAAGTTGACATTCCTCTTGACCTCCTCAAAAACCTGTGTTCTGCCTGGTGCTGGTAGGTCACAACTGTAATCCTACCTACTTTGGATTGCAGGTTGAAGCTAGCCAGGGCAGGAAATTCTGTGAAACTCTGTCTCCAATTAAGCAACATAAAGCTTGAAGTAGAGCTGTGGCTTAAGTGGTAGAGGATTAGCCTACAGCCTGGACCAGCATGTGTGAGTGTGCGCATGCACACACACCGTGGATCTCCTGAATGCATCCCACTCTCACATCTCTGTCCCTGGGATGCCTCCCCATGCCCCCAGCACACACCCTTTCCCCATTACTGGACTAAAATATCCTCCTGGCGTCCAGCGGCATTTCTCCTGTGTTCTGTCCCTTCTCCCTTCGCTTCCTACATGCAACCAACTCTCTGAAATGGGCATGGTAGCCAGACCCCGCAGGGTGAGGGTGTGAGACAGAGGCTCCGCTCGTGAAGCCGAGTTCCTGCCATCACCCCTCAGGCCTCCCTGGCCTCCAGACATCCTTTGAACTTTGTAAATACAGAAGGAATCCATGCTACGTCAACACATACAATCTACATATACACATCACATACATACATCCATACCACATGGTCCACACACGAAAAAATCACATGCTATGCATGAAGAAGACAGAATAGGCTGAGACTGACCCCAGAAGTCTGGGCAGGCACAGACTTCTCTAAGTATAGAAATCCAAACATGCATTGAGATTAAAATGTGGAAAAGATCTGAGGCTCAGGAGTCCTGACAAGTTTAGCAAGAAAAGTGGGGGTGGTTTGCTGACAGGTTAGGTTCCAAGCCCAGCACTGTGATGTTTGACAGGTTATTTAACCTCTCTGACTCTATTTCCCAGCTAAGAAAGGGGATGGCAGCATGGTTGTGGTAAGGACTACTACGCACACAGACAATGTCCCCATAGCTCTCAGCGTGTGGAAGGCGCCACTGTGGTGGGTTCTTGGCTGTGACCTCTCACTATTTAGCTAGATATTGCTGGGAATCACAGTGATTAGCCCTGCTTTCCTTAGCAAACCCCTTCTGAGGACTCGCACAGAGGGGACTAAGGGAGGCACAGACATCCTCCCCCAAGGTTTACTTTAGCAGAGAAACTTAGCCTATGCCAGATGGAAGCTTGGAGAACTCACCAAAGCCAGAGCCAATACACAACCTTGACACACTGAAATTTAGTAATTACTGCCTTTGCATTTTGTTGTTGTTGTTGGTCGTAGGGCCTGAACTCTGGGCCTGGGCGCTGTCCCTCAGCTGTTCAGCTCAAGGCGAGCGCTCTACCACTTGAGCCACAGCGCCACTTCCAGTTTTCTGCTGGTTTATTGGAGATAGGTATCTCACAGACTTTCCTGCCTTTGAACTGTGATCCTCAGGTCTCAGCCTCCTGAGTAACTAGGATTTTGGTGTTTTCTTTAAGCCACAGGAAAGAATCTTCCGGGGTGTTGATGGGTTTTTGGTGATCATACCCACAACCCATCAGACAGCCACTGAGCATTGTCACTGATGTGCCCAAGGGATCTGCCAGAGGCCAGGTCCTCTTGGTCTTTATGTGTTTCTGTTGTGAGCATTAACAGATTCTGTAACACAAGACCAGCCAGGGTTCCTTTTCTTCTTCCTCCTCCAAGGGATATGGGGTTACTTTTCCAAGTTAGACAGAGAGAAGAGAAAAACAGAGAAGAAAGAGCAAGAAAGATGGAAAACAGAGAGGTGGAAATGGGATAGAGACAGAGAGAATGGAGAGACATTCCAGTTATTCTGCTTTTTCCCTAAACCAAGTGACAAAGTATTGTATGTGCCAGGTCTAGGAAAGCCAGAGGCTCAGTGACCCTAAGAACTTTTTACTTTGCCCCTGATTCAGGTTGATAGCAGTGTATTGTTCAAGTTGGCTTCCCCCACCCACCTTTTTTTTCTGCTTTAGCAAAAAAGAGTACCTGGACAGAGAAGCCTTGAGGAGCCCCAGCCAAGGTCCTGGCCTCGGAGTTCTGAGGTGTGTTAGGATTGAGATGTGGGGGCCACCACTCGGGGTTCCAGCATGACTAGTGGTGTCCAGCAGACCCACCGTGCTAATCATCTTGGAGACACACACAAGCCGTGAAGGGTGTACAAACCCCTTGCACCAAGGGGCAAACCGTCGTGAGAAACCCACAACACATGCAATTTGTGTGAATTTATCGGAGACGGTGGCTACGCTGATGTTCCAGGGCTCCCCTGCAGGTGGAGGGGTCTGAAGAGAAGGACCCCGACTTTCCTGGGCTCAGTGGCCAGGTCTGGCAGCGCCTGTGCATTTGGAGAGAAGGCCTCTTCTGGGATTCACTGGCCCTAGACAAGACGACAAAGGCAGAAGTCCGATGTGACTTTTGGGTCTGTGGCCCAGGTATTCACAGCACAGATCAAGGAGGAGGAGTTTTCTCAAGACCCTGTGTTCAAGTGGGCGCCGGGTCAGCTGAAGTGTCCTGCCGGCAGCTGGGACAGCTGGCGCCCAGTGCATGTCCCTTCCCACAGGAAGCAGAGCCCATTTCATCTCCTCATCTCTACTCAGAGACCCCTGTGGATGCAGCTGGACCACGGCCAGCACGAGCCTGCAGCCACCACTTGGTACAGGAACCCTGGCTCTGACTCCCACCCGTGGACCAGACCTGCTGCCTATGTCCCAGCGCTTTGAGGGCCAGCACTGCTTTCTCTGTGGCATCTGCAAGAAAGGCCAGAGAAGCCAGCTAGCACTTCTAGAAAGGAACAGGATATCAGAGCAGAGCACAGCAGAGAGAGGTCTCAGTCTTCAACGAAATCCAAATCAGGGCATAAAATGGGATTGTGATGAGAGCTCTTCTTGTTCTAGTCAGAGGCTTGAACTCAGGGCCCAGGTGCTGGCTCTAAGCAGTTTTGCTCAAGGCTAATGCTCTACCACTTGAACCAAAGCTCCACTTCCCGTTTTTTGGTAGTTAATTGGAGACAAGAGTCTCACAGACTTTCCTGCTAGCTTCAAACCACAATTCTCAGATCTCAGCCTCCTGAGCTGCTGGGATTACAGATATGAGCCAATGGTACCCAGCTACTTGAGAGCTTTTAAATATGCACTAAAGTAGTTTAATACTATGAGAGAATTTAGATATAATCCATGAATGGCAGACAAGGGTCCAATCTCTCTGACGAAGTCTATAGGAAACTACAAATATCAATCTCATGGGAGCTAGAAAAGAAGCAGAGAAGCTCAGTGGCAGACGCCTCCCTCCCTGCACACAGGCTCTGCCAGGCAGAGATCCCCTCTGCCCCTAGTACCCACACACACTCACTGTGTGTGCATATAATGATTCCATGCACTCATGCCTAGACCCATCCACAGCCTCACTCACATTTACTTATCACATGCATGTACCGCTCATACATATGATCATACATAGGTGTTCTGTGTGCACACACTTCCAACACATGCCTGTGATGTGTTCATGGTCACACATTTGTGTGTGAAAGCTGAGAGGCAGGCCGTACAGCATCACAGACAAAGCTTCAGCCAAGACTCCTAGGGGCCATCTCAGCAGCTTCTTCCCATAGCCAAGGCCTGAGTCTCAGTGGGTTCTACCAAAGTCATTGGCTGGCAGAACCTGCAAGACACAGGCAAGCACCGGTCTTCACGAACATTTCATGTGCTACATAAGTAAACAAAAAATGCTGGTGGGCCCAAGCGGTATGATCACCTGGTGAACACAGAGACCCAGTGCTACAGATGGTCGAGGCAAGGAGCAGACACGAGTCCTCTCACGGGTGTCATCAGAGATGGCAGGGCACTCAGAGCCCCTCCACTCCTAAGACTGCTGCGCATGCTCCCCGAGGCCGGCTTCATAAGGCAGACCTCCTTCACTGGTCTGAACTGACAGCAGTGTTAGGGTTCAGAACACAGCCACAAGGCTAGACAGAGGCAGAGGGCCTGGCCTCTGCAGAGCCCTTGGCCCGACACTGGAACGCAGAGGAAGGCTGGAAAGGAACGGGGAGGAAGCTTTGCAGAATGTTACCTCGGGTCAGGCACACGACTGTCCCTAAACAGGGACAGGCGGCATCTTCCCCTAACCACCCCAGTATCTGGGTCCTCTGGCTGAAGGAGGAACTCTACTCACAGCAACCTGCCCAGCAGCCTGGGAGAACAACGCGGAGCTCCCATTAAAAGAAGGCCCAGCTCTAGAATAGCTGGGAGGAAGGAGCTGGCTTGGGTCCAATCAACCTCTGCCCAAAGCCGGATTTTTAGTAGAGTAGAAAATAATTGTGGAGTGGACACTGCAGCAAACTGGGAACCCCCTGTCCTCAGGCAAGCCTTGAAGGACAGGTTTAGGAGCAGGAGGGAAAACATCCCTTCTTCAATAGAGAGTATTTTCTTTTAAATCTAGGATAAGCATACAGGCGTGCCCCAGTCACTTTGCGTATAAGCCCACGGCTCTGGGGGCCAGGCCTAGGCAATTGTCCTCTGTCATTCCTTTCCTTTGACGTGCTGTGGACAGAGGGGTCCCTACAGAGTCACACCTGAGACTGTGGCCCGGAGTGCCCTGTGCACCGTCTGGCCCCTCCATGCTGGCTGTGCAATCCTGCACTGGAGACAAAGCATCTCCCTCCACAGACAGGCGGCTAGCCGATCTCCCCCAAGACTGAGTGGCTTGATTATGGGTACTCAGTGTCCTCCACCAGTCTGAAGTCTCTAACCCATCTGCCCAGCCTTTCTCCCTAGAGACAGAAAATTGGACAGAAGAGCATTTAGATGCTGCTTTCCTCTCTCCTGGGGTGGCACACACGTGTACATAAATGTATTGATTGAAATATGGTAGATTTAGGGGAGAGCTCAGAGAGTGCAATTTCTTAGAAAAGGCAAAGTCAGAGTTCAGCAAAATAAGCACCAGAAAACAAACACCAGGTGCTTGAAAAGTGTGGGGTGGAGCCAAGGGGAGGGGAGGGTAGAAGCATGAAGAGAAATTGGGAGAATTCAGTCAACGCTTTGATATGAATCAAACATACAAGTCTATTGGTCAGTCATGAGTGATTAAAAATGCCAAACTCTATATTAATCACACACACACACATACATATACACAAACACACACACACACATACACACACATACACACATACATACACATACACACATACACACATACATACACATACACACATACATACACATACACACATACATACACATACATATACATACACATACATACACACATACACACATACATACACGCATATACACACATACACACACATACACATATACACACATACATACATATACACACACACACACACACACACACACCACTACCACCACCACCACCCAAAAAAAAAAAAGCTGAACTGCAGGAATGAAAGTTTCTACATAAAAAGCAGTGCATAGTAGAGCGTCCACGGAGTTCTGGAAGAGGGTTGGTGGGTTTCCTTTGAAAGATAAGTATCATGGACCTATCTTTACTTCCTGGGTCCGATTCCTGCTCCTCCTTTTTTTGAACAGAGGATTTAATGATGCCCTCAGCACTCAGCTGGGAAATGGAGCTGCTCCACCTCCTTCCCCTCTCCTCACAAATGGCCCTGAAGAGAGTTGAAGATCAAAGAACCAGCCCTGCTTGCCGCCACCCCCAGGAAGGAATTCACACCTGCTTGGGAGTGGGCGGTCCAGGTGTGGAGGACTGTGTGGTGCAACTGCACCAGTATTCTTCCAAAAGGTAGTCTGTAGCTGCCACTCACAGGTAACAAGATGAAAGGCAGAGCCCCTTCCCACCACCTTCAGTCCTTCCTGCGAGCTGGCTGAGCATGGCTGTCAGGGAACCCAAAAGGCCCCAGGGCCCATCCCTTGACGCTGTTCCTCAGTTGCAGTCGCAGCCCTAGCAGAGCTCTGAAGGGGAGCTGGGTACAGGGCACACGAGGTTGCATGCTTTGCCCAGGGGAGCCAGGATGTGAAGAGAGGTGGACGTAGTAGGAGGGTGGCTGAGGATGACTTGCATTCAAAAGCATGGGTTCTCTAAAACAGTTTTCCCGAACCTTACCCCGCAAATGGTTTTTATTTTATGAGATTAAGTAAACCAACTGATGGAATGATTAGCTGTTCATGCAGACCAGTCTGAGGTAGGTCCAGGAGTGGGTGGAGTGCCACTGTGCTCCTCAGATGGCTTAACGAGGTGCTCAGTTCACGTTTGGCATGAATGACTTGTTTGACACAGCAATGCCGTACTTATCTCCTTGGGTATATTTCTGACATTCTTCAAATGATGCATTGACAGTTATTTCTGCTAATTTAGTAACTATTTTTGCAATAGTAACTCTGAGTAGCTGGATAATTGTCCACCTATAACTCTGGCTGTGGAAACGGTAGCTTCAGTCTTTGAGCTGTTTTCACAAGCAAGGAGATTTCAGGTAATTCTAGGCTACATGAGAACTGCAACCCAAACCCTATAAGAAGTAACATGGCAGAAACAACTGAAGTTTTGTCTACAAGAAATTATCACAATAGTTACTGGCACATTCCATAAACTAGTTGAAGTTATCAATAGAAAATCCCATTTTCTCTCAAAACTAGGTCAACACAAAAGCTGCACAAAGTGAGGGAAATAGGACCATCACTGTCTGGAGATTGTGTGTGTGTGTGTGTGTGTGTCCATAATATATATGTATGTATTTATAATGTACTCATCACACGATATATGCATATATATATCACAGTATATATGCATGCATATGTGTAGCTACATATGTATATGTATATATTTATATGTATGCATGCATGTATGTGTGTGTGTATATATATATATATATATATATATATATAATATATCACAGCTCTGACTCTAAGCCAGGCTGGCCTTCAATCTGTAATCATCTTGCTTCAATTTTCTGAGTAGCTGGTATTACAGGCATATGCCACAATACCTAGATTTCCAATGTTTGTTTACATTTGGCAGTAACAAAGTTTGAACATGGAGGATGGTTTTTGTTAGGCAAGTATCCTACCAGTAGAGCTATGAATCTAGCCCTTGTAGAAAACTTTAGTCTGTCTAAAGCTTGTCTTATGCTTATATTCTTTCAACTTGGTTCATCAAAGACACTATCTTGATAGTCTGAGATTCCTAGTAAAACCATAAGCCAACCCATTCATTCACAGCAGAGAGAACAAATGTACAATAATTATAATAATTCAACAAACCAGATATACAGGAGCTGTCTAGGTCTCATAGTCAAGGGTGAGTTCTCACTTTATAGACAGAAAAGGGAAAGTAGTCAGTTTACAAAGCAGGCCTAATTGGTAGTGTATACCAGGGCTCAATCTTGCGGCACTCCACAGAAAGGCACTGTGGCTCAGGCCTGTGCATGACTCTGCTTGCCATCCTCTGCAGAGATCAGGGCTGCCGGCAGTCCATTGCTCTAGCCTGATGCACACTTCATGGATGCTCTGAAAATTTCGGTCTGTGCTCCACCTTTCTTCTCTAGGGACTCACTGAGTGCTCGGGCCAGTTTGCATCTCTAATGAGCCACACGGCAGTGACGGACCAAATGTTCCGGTCCAGCCCATGGCTCTGCCCTCCCGCACCTTGCAGAGGTCCCTCAGGACCTGCTGTACTACAGAGAGACGCTGTGAGGGCTCCAGCCCAGCCCATGGCTTCTTCCTGCTCTGGTGTGCAGATATGTACAGAGAAATCTAGGCCTGTCCATGGCTCTGTAAATGCATGGCTCTACTGAACGCTGCAGAGATGCATGTGGGAGGCAGGCTAGTCCATGATTCCATGCTGCTGCATGCACGGAGGTCTGTAGGCCAAGCCGCAGCGCCACCCAGAACAGTGCTGCACAGCTCTTTTTTTTTTTTTTTGGGTCCGGTTGTGGGGCCTGAACTCTGGGCCTGGGCACAGTCCCTCAGCTCTTCAGCTCAAGGCTAGCGTTCTACCACTTGAGCCACAGTGCCACTTCCGGCTTTTTTCTTTTTTCTTATGTGGTGCTGAGGAATCAAACCCAGGGCCTTGAGCATGCAAGGCAAGCGCTCTACCACTGAGCCACCTTCCCAGCCCTGCACAGCTCTTTTTAATGCTGTCCCCTCAGCACCAACACATTGCCTTACTCAGCATTTTTCACTAAATATTTGTGGATCTGTTTGTTTGTGAAAATGACCACCATTTACTTTGTTACCTTGCTGGTTCTCTCAGCAGAGTGCTGTGCCTGAGAGAGGGCTGCCAGAAGCAGGAGCCCCTGGGCACTGAATGAAACCGCGCCTCCTTTAATGGCCCGTACCAAGCAAGCATCAATCTGCAACAAAGGCTTTAAACCTAGTACCTCGTGAACCAGATTGAAAGAGTTGACAATACAGGTTTAAAAATGACCTGTCTCATTGCTGGTGGCCAGAAATATCCAATTCCCCCTTCCTTCTTCTTAAGCAAAATGGTTTGGATAGTATCCTTGAACTTTCATGCATCTTCTTCCTGTCCTCCTTTGATCTATTTGTTTTGTGTGCATGTGCGTGTGTGTGTGTGTGTGTGTGTGTGTGTGTGTGTGTGTTTATCAGTTGTAGGGCCTGAACTCTGGGCCTGGGCACTGTCCCTCAACTCTTCAGCCCAAGGCTAGTGCTCTATCACTTGAGCCACAGCACCACTTCCAGTTTTCTGGTGGTTTTTTTTGGAGATAAGAGTCTCATGGACTTCCCTGCCCAGGCTGACTTTGAAGCGCCATCCTCAGATCTCAGCCTCCTGAGTAGCTAGGATTCCAGGTGTGAGCCACCAGCGCCCGGCTCTATTTGTTTTTCGTACTTGGGACAGTGGCAGGCACCTGGAGTCTGCACTGCTGCACTGCAGTTGTTTGTTCTTCATAAGATGTTGCAGCCCTGTGTCTCTGGATGAGACACAGAGCTGTTGCTTGTTCCCCAATTAAAGAGTATATATCTTTTTTTTAACTAATAGGGTGTTATTTTCACAGTACACAACAAGAATATGCTAAGTGACTTCTATGCCAGGTTCTGTGGGAAATATGTTAATAAAGAATGGCCTTTGTCCTTGGGGAAGGAAGAGGAGACAGATCTTTCCCAGACTTGCAGATGGAGAAAACCATGCCAACCTTCATGGCACAGATAGAGTTCAGGATCTGTCAGGAGGAAAATGCTAGAAAGAAGCCAGTTGATTCCAAAGGCCACAGGTTCAAGCAGTCTGCAGCCGTCTCAGGCTGCCATTGCCCTTGCCCGTGTTCTGGAGCTTCCTGGCCCTTCCAGGTGGGGAGTCTGTGGGGAAGCTCAGCACTTTGGCACAAGAGGCCCTCACTGTGTGACCTTCAATAACTTGCCTGACCACCCGAGTCCTTAGCAATTTCTTTCCAAAAAGAATGCTGAGCACAGCGCTCAGCATTTGCCAAGGCCCAGCAAGCGGCAGCTGTCGATACTGAGGCTGCAGCCCTGATGGACGTTTTCCTCTGCCCATGTCTTGCAGGCTGCCTGGCACTGTTCCTATACCCAGCTGCACCTCGACCATCTCTTTTCTCTCCACCTGTTGGGCCTGTAAATCTGTCTCCCCAGCAATGTCTGAGGTCATTGAAGAATCGTTCAGACACTACGATCCTCTTTAGTTTCCTCATTTCAAAACTCAAAGTGATAACTTCAACAACATTGCAAGTGTATTGTAAACTAGGTGGAGAGGAATGTAAATTGCCTGCAATCAAGTACTGATAATAATTCTTGTGTGCCCCAGAAAGAGAACACGAAGTAAGTGAAGACCTAGAGCCTGGACTCCTGGGGCAGGATCTGTCCTCAGATGTGTGCATTGACGTGAAGACCCAGGGGTTCAACTCCTGGAGAACAGGGAGGACAGGCACTTGCCAGTCAGTTCACTATACTGATTTCTCCCTCATGGCTGTCTTTCAGTCGCCAGGCAGGGCTGCCTCTCTTTTTGTACTAGGAGACAGTATTGGTGTGCTTTTTATGTGGGTCGCCCTTGCAGCCCCTCTGAATTCCTCTAAGCAGCTCAGTCTAGTCTAATTAAAAATCAGGACATAGCCTCCAGGCCCAGGATGCCAAATCTCGGCCGTCAGGAGTGAGTATGATGATTTGTCTTTGAAGCTGAATGCAATTCATTGCAAAAAAAAATGGTGCAGTGCTGGGAAGGTGGCTCAGTGGTAGAGCGCTTGCCTTGCATGCATGAAGCCCTGGGTTCAATTCCTCAGTACCACATAAGCAGAAAAAGCCAGAAGTGGTGGTGTTGCTCAAGTGGTAGAGCACTAGCCTTGAGCTGAAGAGCTGAGGGACCAGTGCCCAGGCCCAGAGTTCAGGCCCCACAACCAACCAAAAAAAAACAAAAAACAAAAAACAATTGTACAAGGGAGATTCTAAAGAAAGAAAATCTCCATCTAAGTGGAATTCAGGAAGATGTTATGGCTAAAGGAGAATTTGTGATAGGTTTTCTGTTTGTTTGGTGGATTTTTTTTTTAGATTAATGGAGGGTTAAAAAATAAGTATGGGGAACTGGAGGCATGGGTCATGTAGTAAAACACCAGCTGTGAGAAACAAGCCAAGCAAGGGTAAGAAGCCCTGAGTTCAAGTCCCATCAAACATAAAGAATAAAAATGAGCAGGAACTAGATCAAACTAGATCTAGTCCAGAGTTATCTGGAGGCTCACAATACAATGAGGAGGAAGAAAAAAGATGAAGTAAGAGGAGATTCCGGTTGCTATCCTGGAGATCTCCGCCAGTCTCTGCTGAGGGACCCTTGGAGATGGCACCATGGCTCAGAAACTTCTCCAGCGACACATTACCCCTCCCTGTGCTGACCCAGCATTCTCTTTGCCATGAATTCCTGAGACCAGAGAACTATTTTACCACTTCCCAGAAAGTCCTAGTTGCCCCTTCCTTCCTGGCTCCATCTAATAGCAGGTACTGTTGCAAAGAGCTAAGATCTCGGAGCCCATCCAACACAGGTGCCCCTTAGGAGATAATCATCCTTGTCTGAGGATGTAGGAATGTGCATGTGTGCACACATGTTTTGCGTCCAGTGTCTGATATGATGTGTACCAAGGTTATATCTGTGTGTCCAGTGTCTGATATGATGTGTACCATGGTTATGTTGGTTTTCAAACTGGAGTAACTGGGTGAAGGGTCTCTGAGAAGTCTCTGTGCTACCTTTGCAAACTTTTCTGTAAGTCTAAAATTACAAATGAAAGTTTAGAAAAATGTGAAAGCAGGGGTAAGGTGTATCTTAGTAGCAAAGACATGTCTAACATGCACAAAAAGAAAACAAAAATATGAACTATGAACCTCTGTGGGGCCCAAGCCTTCTGCACACCTGGAATCCACTGGAATCCAGATGGCTGTGCTCTGGGTGCTGCCAGGGACGTTGATCCTCAGGTGTTTGGTCAGACTGTTCCTGCATGACAGCGGTGGACCACCCCAGTCTGTTCCCTAGCTTCATACCTGTCTCCTTGTCTGCCACGTGTCCAAGAGGGTCTTCACACCGTGGGGGACCATCTCATGGAGGGGAGCTCTGAGACTCTTACCCCATCCAGTCGGCTCCCTAGCTATCTTAGCTGCTAACACCAGGCCATGGAAACTTCCATCCACTTGAACTCTGAGCCATCTTCGCTTGTCTTCATCAGTCAGTTACTAGAGGCCCAGCACAGACAATGGTTGCAGTCAACCTCAAAATAGACATATTTGAAAACAAAGCCCCGCCATATGTCTGCGAGCAGGACAGTGGCTTTGCAGGCAGGTGCAGCGGCAGCCTCTCTCTTTGGGACTCCCTGCAGAGCGTCGCCCAGGGCTATCAAAGTGAAAGTGCTGCCCTCCTCCCCCCCCCCCATTCTGCAAATGGATTCTGTGGCCTGGTACAGGTCAGCAAAGGTGAGGGGGCCGTCCCGCCCAGGGGCTCCCAGGGAGCTCACCGCCCAGGATGTAGGACCAGTTGCCGGGCAGGGAGACCATGGTTGGCACAGCCACATACGCTCTTCCTCCATTTACTTCTGATGTCAGGAAGAGTCTGGAGGTTTGGAAATTAGTCCTTTCCCATAGTCTCACTAGCTGCAAAGTGGAGAGAGAGCATCTGCCTCTAAATGATTACAAATCTCTTAGCATTTTATAGAAACCTGAAAACTGCAATAGATAGCACTTGGGTAAGAATCCATCTAGCCTACCTGTGCCTCATTGTTCACCCACATTTACAGAGACAAGGGCAATTTATCACACTGGTTAGACTGGGGTAAATCAACATCTAAAACTTAAAACGGTCCCTGAACATAATATGTTCATTATAAATGTTAGCTATTATTATTTCACTTAGAGTTATTGCAAATGAGGATAATAGTCTATTTATCTAGATTATCTCTTGCTACTTATCTCCTAGAAAAACTTGTGGTCTCCTAAACTGTTGTCTATTTTCCTACTTCAAAATCTTCATTTGGGCTGGGAAGGTGGCTCAGAAGTAGAGCGTTTGCCTCGCATGCATGATGAGGTCCTGGGTTCAATTTCTCAGCACCACATAAGCAGAAAAAGCTGGAAGTGGCACTGTGGCTCAAGTGGTAGAGCACCAGCCTTGAGCTGAAGAGCTGAGGGACAGCGCCCAGGCCCAGAGTTCAGGCCCCATGACCGGCAAAACAAACAAACAAACAAAAAAGCTTCATTCATTCCATCTATAAGATGTTTTAGATTAAAGTTAATTTAACAACAACAACAACTAAAAGTGACTTAAACCATAAAAATAATTCAGGTACAACTGGATCCAGCCACTAAAATAAACTTTCCCCATTTCTTTGTGATGTGTGGTATTTGCTTTCCGTATGCTCTGGAATCATTAAATCTAGTTTGCACCCAGACCATACTCACAGTAATGGTGCTGGTCAGGGAGATGGGATATATACTGACTGACTGCCATCCCTGGGGCTCAAAGTGAAGGTGTAGGCAGTCAGGGGACCAGGAAGCAGCAGCTGATGGGAATCTGCGCAGCTCTGCTCTGATAGCTCCGTGTTGTTGCTGCGGCCCACGGGCCACCTCCCCCAGGGACCCTTCCTGGCAACCTCACAATGCCTGTCCTCATATTGGAAGGCACAGGGCCTCCTGCCAGAACGGCAAAGACATCCCAAACCCAAAACAAGGCCTTCTGCTACTGCATCCTGGACGTAACAAATCTGAAACTCTCATATTATTCTGCAGTTAATCCCCCAAACACCCATGCCCCGAGCCCCTTGTACCTCTAACTCTTTTGGAGCTGCTTGAGGCCCCTCTTCAGTGGTGGTTAAACCTGATTTGATCTGATGAGGTTCCTCTCTTCTTTCCATCTGCTTGGGCTCCCCTAACCCTAACCCTGAAGAAACAATTAGAGTATGGTCAGCAATGGGTCTTTATGCTGCCAATGGCTGCCCACTTGAGTTCTAACCCAGCCCTTTGCCACTTTCCCTCCATTCCCTGACCCAGTCAGAAATCTGCCCATCTTGTCAGGCCCATCCAGATGCCTATGCCTGGCACACAGCATGTGCTTATTAAGTTTGTTCTGAGTGAATCCGTTTCAGTCAGCTCTCATCTCTGAAGAACTTGCGTGCACCTTGCTTGTGCACAGACGGCCTCATTTGTTCTGTGGCTGTTTATGTGCTTGTTCTGGTCTTTTCATGAACTGGACAGTTTGAAACTTAAGGCCTCTTTTTCCTGATGGGAAAGGAAATAAATGCTTGGTGATATGTTTAATGTGAATGAGGACATGAATGGCAGATGAATACCCTGAAAACAACCATTTAGATGCTGAGTTGTTGTGGATTTAAAACATGGGACGGAATGACAGTCTCAGGGAAGAGCTCTGTAGCAAAGGGCCTGGGCTCCAGCAGAGAGGCCACAGAGCACAAGGTGGGGCAGGCATTAAGGATGCAGGCGCCTCCCTGGCATGCCCCGCCCAGTGACTCGGGCAAGCAGGGAGCCTGGAAGGGCGCAGGTGTGTGGCCAGGCAGGCCATGCTTGCAGGATGAGTGGTGAGATTTGTGGTTTTGAACAGTCCCTCAACAGTTGTCCTAAACCCAGCTGGAAGTGGAGACCGGAGCAGAAACTGGGCTGACAGAGAGCTGTCGAGGGGACACAGGTGGATTTGGATGTGTCTCGGAGATGGGCGGGATGAGGGAGAAACGAATGAATCTTGCCTTCCAAGGAACTCTGAGCCCCCGGAGCCCCCAGGTTCACATCTTCACCAGTGTCCTCCACTTCTGAACTCCCCAAAGAGAAGGGTGGGAGGCAAACAAAATGTAGTGACAACTCTAGGCAGACGTCCACAAGCCTGTACAGCCAGCACTCTGTAGGCTCACCAGACACAAACGAGAGTCTTTCAGGGCCATGGCCCTCCTGAGGCCTTTGGGACCCTCTTGTGGGTGGGTGTCTGTCCCTGTCACAGGCAGGCCAGGGGTCAGAGGTAGCCCATGTGAGCTGAAGCTCGGAAGGAAAGGTGAAGAGCTCTTCCCCCTCCTCAGTGACTGCAGTGTGCTGCTGGTGTCCAGCCTGGTGACACCGGCCCACCTTGACCAGCACTGGACTGGACACACATATTTACTTGCCCTGTTTCTTTGGGTCCCATTTCCTGACTGAAAAGCTGTGCTAACTTGTGGCTATTGGGCTGAGGTTGTATGAGAGATCTTTTCTTTCCTTCTTCCTTCCTTTCTTATCAGATTTACTTTTGTTTCCTTCATTTTACGGCAATCATGAAATGTCACAGTAATTTCTGGGACCATGCTCAGAGTCCTAAGGGCCTGGTTGGGCCGAGGGGTAGGGGCAAGGAAGGCCTCTCTGGGGTGCCCAAAGGCAGGTGAGTGGAGAGCACCACCGGTCCGCACCTGCATGGCCAGGGAGCCAGCAGCCTGGCCTTGTGCTGCTGCTGTTGCTCAGCCTTTTCCACCACAAGCCTCCCTGCCTCTGGCTGAGCTGCCTGGGGGCTCCCAGGGCTCTGCAGCCCTTCCTGAAGGCCAGATGTGCCCGATGGGTCGGGGTAGCCAGCCAGTATGCGCTGTAGCCCAAAGACCAGCGCACTGGCATCAGAGCGAGCACCACAGACAGAAGGGAGGGCCTCAGCCCAGTACAGATGCCGCACGCGCTCCGTCCATTGCCTCCTCTCAGATGGACACGGGTGTAGACGGGAGGAAGCAGGCTGGGTGGACGTGGTATAGGTGGGAGGAAGCAGGATCTGGTTCTAGTGCCCTGTGGGTCAGTAGTATGTCTTCCTGTCTCAGGTGACCGGGAGAGGGAGAGAAGGAGAAAGAGCAGGGGGAGAAGGAATAAAGGAAGGAAGGGAGGGAGGAAGGAAGGAAGGAAGCAGGGAGGCAGGAAGGAAGCAGGGAGGCAGGAAGGAAGGAAGCAGGGAGGCAGGAAGGAAGGCAGGGAGGCAGGAAGGAAGGAAGCAGGGAGGCAGGAAGGAAGGCAGGAAGGCATGGAGGCAGGAAGGAAGGAAGCAGGGAAGCAGGAAGGAAGCAGGAAGGCAGGAAGGAAGCAGGAAGGCAGGAAGGAAGGAAGCAGGAAGGCAGGAAGGAAGGCAGGGAGGCAGGAAGGAAGGCAGGGAGGCAGGCAGGAAGGAAGCAGGAAGGCAGGAAGGAAGGTAGGAAGGCATGGAGGCAGGAAGGAAGGAAGCATGGAGGCAGGAAGGGAGGCAGGGAGGCAGGAAGGAAGGAAGCAGGGAGGCAGGAAGGAAGGCAGGGAGGCATGGAGGCAGGAAGGAAGGAAGCAGGAAGGCAGGAAGGGAGGCAGGGAGGCAGGAAGGAAGGCAGGGAGGCAGGAAGGAAGGAAGCAGGGAGGCAGGGAGGCAGAAAGGAAGGCAGGGAGGCATGGAGGCAGGAAGGAAGGCAGGGAGGCAGGAAGGAAGGAAGCAGGAAGGAAGCAGGGAGGCAGGAAGGAAGGCAGGGAGGCATGGAGGCAGGAAGGAAGGAAGCAGGGAGGCAGGAAGGAAGGCATGGAGGCAGGAAGGAAGGAAGCAGGGAGGCAGGAAGGAACAGGGAGGCAGGAAGGAAGGCAGGGAGGCATGGAGGCAGGAAGGAAGGAAGCAGGGAGGAAGGAAGGAAGGAAGCAGGGAGGCAGGGAGGCATGGAGGCAGGCAGGAAGGAAGGCAGAGAGGCAGGGAGGCAGGAAGGCAGGGAGGCAGGGAGGAAGGAAGGAAGGCAGGCAGGAAGGAAGGCAGGGAGGCATGGAGGCAGGAAGGAAGCAGGAAGGCAGGAAGGAAGGCAGGGAGGCAGGAAGGAAGGAAGCAGGGAGGCAGGAAGGCAGAGAGGCAAGAAGGAAGGAAGCAGGGAGGCAGGAAGGGAGGCAGGGAGGCAGGAAGGAAGGCATGGAGGCAGGAAGGAAGGCAGGAAGGAAGGCAGGGAGGCAGGAAGGCAGAGAGGCAGGAAGGAAGGAAGCAGGGAGGCAGGGAGGAAGCAGGGAGGCAGGAAGGAAGGCATGGAGGCAGGAAGGAAGGAAGCAGGGAGGCAGGAAGGAAGCATGGAGGCAGGAAGGGAGGCAGGAAGGCAGGCAGGAAGGAAGGCAGGGAGGCATGGAGGCAGGAAGGCAGGCAGGAAGGAAGGCAGGGAGGCAGGAAGGAAGCAGGGAGGCAGGGAGGCAGGAAGGAAGCAGGGAGGCAGAGAGGCACAGCAGCTTGGATGTCACCTGCTGAGCCTGAAGAAGAGCCCTCAGGAAGGTAATCTCTCTGCCCTTTGTGCTTGCCAGCCTGCTGTTTGTGGGCCTGGCAGATGTTCAGCCTGGCCCAGCCTCAGCAGCCTGCTGGATGGCATTGTGTCATTGTTCCTGCCGCGAGGCCCCAGCCGTTCTCGGCCAGAGCCTCAGTGGAGGCAGGAGATGGGTGAGGACAGACTGAAAAGTCAGGAAACCTTATAGAAGACATTCTCACCCAGGGCCCCAAGGGGGCCTACTCTGATGTCGAAGGTGACGTCGTTCTTCCTAGACAAGGGTTCTTTTTTCGAGAATTTTATTGCTCTTTCTGATGTGCTGAGAACTTCACAGCCCTAAGAGCTGAGGCTGAAATGGAAGGAGAAGTCTGGGAGATAAGCTTATGAAGGGGTCAGGGCGGCAAAGGCCCCGAGGCAGGGACAAGTCCGTCCTGAGCCCCTTCCACTGCAGTAGCTCCTCGAGAAGCTGGCGGCCAGGGAGTCTGGAAGACACAGCTTGCAGAGTGCTGTGGTCAGAGTGCTTTTCTCTAAGATTCATGCTGCAATTTGTCTCATGATAGTGCGAGAGGTGAGGGCTATAGGAAGTAGTCAAGCCAGAAAGTTTCCATCCTTGCAAAGGGGAATTAACACACTGTAAAGGACAAATTAGGCCTCTTTCTCTGCTCCTCCATGAGATGAAAACAGATACAGCACCTTGATCTTGGACTTTGTAGCCTCTAGAACTGTGAGAAAACAGGTATATCTTCATTACAAATTGTCCCTTCTCTGACGCTCCGCTTTTAATGCCAGCCCCAGAGTGTAGAGCAGAGTTTCGATGGTGGTCAAGAGGCAAAGGAACAGCTGGGGCAGCCACTGTCATCTCCAGTTTTTGCACACTTGACCTTGCACTGATGTTAGTGCAGTGACGTTGTGCCAATGGTGTTGATCTTGCCACAAAGGACAGCAGCTCCAGTAGCCATGGTGCCCATCTTTGTAAAGTCTAACCTGAGTCCAAGCAGCATCTCATCCCAATATTCTGTCCCTAAAACAAAGTTAGCCACTGTAAACAATCCATCTATAAACAATAAGGGAAAAGAGGAGAGGAAGATAATAAATGTGTACCTAGGGGCTGGGAAGGTGGCTCAGTGGTAGAGCGCTTGCCTTGCATGCCTGAGGCCCTGGGTTCGATTCCTCAGCACCACATAAGCAAAAAGAAAAAAGCCGGAAGTGGCGCTGTGGCTCAAGTGATAGAGCGCTAGCCTTGAGCTGAAGAGCTGAGGGACAGTGCCCAGGCCCAGAGTTCAGGCCCCATGACCGGACCCCCCCAAAAAATAAATAAATGTGTATCTATACAAGGAAAATATGCTGAGCCTCTATGGTCTTTCTTTGTATCTTATCTCTAGGCTACAACAGAGCTTAATAATGACCTGTTTATATGAATTTATTAAATTTATGTGCATTATGGTGTATTAATATCTATGAAAGTGTTGGCATCAAGGGGTATCCACTAGGTATTATTGAATTTTTGAAAACTAAAATTCAGAAAAGTGATGAAGTTATTTAAGGCTTGTTAATCCAAAAGGCAAAATATGTTTCTGTACCTATTATTGGTGCATAATCATATATGTATGAAAAATACTGAAAGATACATAAGCATTTTACAGGCCAAATCTGTTGGTGACAATTTCAGTGTTGGTATTTCTGAAGTCTTTATTCTGCCGATGCGTTTGAAAGACTTTTTGGTAAGCATAGAACTCTAGGTTGGCAATGTTTCGCCTGCTGTAAGAGATTCCATCCACTGCCTTCTTCCCGTGTGGTTTCCTATCAGCAATTGGCTGTTCTTGCCTTCATTCTGTGGTGTGTTTCTTTATAGTTTGGGAATGTAGTTATGGTTTTAAGCAATCTGTGATACACTGTGGTGTGTTCATGGTTCTTTTGGTTGAGTTGTATTGAAATGTTTAAGTCTTTTTTTTAATGCTTGAGTCTTTTTAAAAAATACTATTGTTGTTATTATAAAGGTGATATACAGAGGGGTTACTGTTTCATAAGTCAGATAAGGAGGACATTTCTTTTTGGACAATGTCACTCCTCCTCTCCAAGTTTTTCCCTTCCATCTCTGTGGCAAGTTGTATAGTTCAGTTTTAACATAGTATCCATTGAGTACCTTTGTTCACTCTTTGTCCCTCTATTTCAGTGCTCCCAAGCCCACCCCCCAAGACAGATAAATGAACAAACAAGACACAAAGGAAACTCTGGAGTTTATTTCAGTAAGGCCCAGAGGCCTTGAGCCTTTGAGCTCCTCCTTGATAGGATCCTTCTTTGGCCTCACTGTGTGGGAAGGCCTCGAGTCCTGGATAACATATCATGTCCCAGGGTATTTTAGATCCAGCTTCCCATATGAGAGAAAACCTGTGCCATTTGTGTCTCTGAGCTTGGCTTACCTCACTTAACATGATTTGTTCTAGGTCCATCCATTTCTCTGCAAATGAAATAGTATTATTCTTTCTAATGGCTGTGTAAAATTCCATTGTGTATAGGTATCCTATTTTTTGGATCCACTCATCTATTGTAGGGCATCTGGGCTGTTTCCACAACTTGTCTATTGTGAACAGTGCAGCAGTGAACATGGATGAGCAAGTATCTTTACAGTGTACTGGCTTGTGATGTTCTGGGTGAGATGCTTGAATTTTTAGGTTATACATCAAATTTTGAGTACTCTTCTATCTCTCACTGATGTGCTCTCCAGTGTTTAAATTTATAGGTTGTTTAAGGATAATTTTAAATTCATACACACACATCACATACAATTTCCCCTGTTGTTAACCTCTTGCTTGTGGTACAATTGCTATAACTAACAAATCAGTATCATCACACTATTGTTTATTATTAATTGAAGTCTTTGGTTTATTTAGGATCTGTGTCATTGATTTGTACATGTTTTGATGAATCCTTCATCTGCCATTATAGTGTCACCCAGAGTAGTTGACTGCCTTAGAAATCCCCTGTGCTTCTTCTCTTCTCTTAGCCATTGGCAACTGTGTATATTCTTACATGTCCACAAAGTTTGTCTTTTCCAAAATGTTATATTCTTGGAATCATATGGAAAGTAGCCATCTTGAACTGGCTTCCCTCGCTTAACAATATGGCCTTTCCTAGCCTAATAACTCATTTCTTCTTATCACTGAATAATAATCCATTGTCTGGATTTGCCAAAGGACATCTGGTTGCTTTCAGTTTGTGGTAATTACCAATAAGCTGCTAAACATTTATATGGACAAGTTTTCAATTAACTTGGGTAATGTAGGGGCACAATTAGCAATTCACACAATGAGACAGCATTTAGCTTTATAAAAAAATTTTTTGTAAAAAATTTTCTAGGTTTCCTTCCAAAATGGCTGCATCATTTTGTATCTCCATCAGAATGAATAAGTTCCTGTTGCTCCACATGACCTTACCAGCATTTGACATCATTTTTAATTTTGTTAGCCATTCTAATAGATGTACATTGGTATTGTTTTTGACTTGTGGGCCCTCACACACAAGAAGTAAAGGACATTTGCCATTTGTGTGTCTCCTTTGATGAGGTCCTTATTTCAATCTTTGGCCCATTTCTTTTTTTTAAATAATGGTTATTATAAAGGTGAGGTACAGAGGGTTTGCAGTTCATAAGTAGGCAAAGAGTACATTTCTTTTCATGCAGTATCTCCCCTTTCCTCTCTCCCATGCCCACCCACAAGTTGTATAGTTCATTTCAACATGTCTAGTGAGTACCACTGCTGCATTTACTTACCCTTTGTCCCTCCATTTCTGTGCCTCCTTACTCTCCCAGAGACAGATAAATGAACAAACAACACAGAAAGAAAAGAAAAGAAAACAACAACAGAGAAAAAACTCATTTCCGTTTCTTGGAGTTCATTTTGATATATATTATCTCATATGCTCAGAGACACAGAGGGATTGCGCATTTGTGTTCCTCTCCTAAGAGTATCCTCTTTTCTTCTCACTATGTGTGAAATCCTGTATAATATCATGTCCCATTGTATTCTACATGAGAAAAAAATGTACCGTCTGTCTCTTGTAGATTGGCCTACTTGAATTAACATGATTTGTCTAGGTCCATCCATTTCTCTGCAAATGAAATAATATTATTCTTTCTAATGTCTGTGTTAAGTTCCATTGTGTGTAAGTACAACATTTTTTGATCCATTCATCTATTGTAGGGCATCTGGGCTGTTTCCATAACTTGGCTATTGTGAACAGTGCAGCAGTGAACATGGATGCGCAGGCGTCTTTATGGTGTCTTGCTTGTGATGATCTCAGAAGATACCTCGAAGCTGCATGGCTGGGTCATGGAGAAGGTCTCTGTTCAGTTTTCTGAGGAAACTCCAGACTGCTGTCTAGTGTAGTTGTTCTAGTTTACATTCCCACCAGCAGTGCACTGTTTCCTTTTCCCCCCACACCCCCACCATCATTTGTGTTTGAATTCACAATGTTGGCCAACCAAACTGAGGTGAGATGGAATTTCAAAGTTATTTTAATTTGCATTTTCTTTATGGCCAGGGATGATGAACATTTCCTCCTGTGTTTCTTTGTCATTCTTATCTGCTCTGAGAGGTCTTTCCTTAGACCTTTTGCCCATCTAGTGATTGGTTTATTAGCTTTGAAAGGGGTTACTTTCTTGAGCTTCTTGTATATTTTGCATATTAGGCCTTTGTCTGATATATTGCTGGTAAAAGATCTTTTCCCAGTCTGTTGGTTGTCTTTCTCATTGAATAACTATGTCCTTTGCTGTGCAGAATTTTTTTTTTTTTGTCGTGGGGCTTGCACTCTGGGCTTGGGCGCTGTTCTTGTGCTCTTCAGCTCAAGGTGAGCGCTCTACCTCTTGAGCCACAGCACCACTTCCCGTTTTCTAGCGGTTTATTGGAGATAAGAGTCTCATGAACTTTCCTGTCCAGGCTGGCTTTGAACCATGATCCTCAGATCTCAGCCACCAGTGCCCGGCTGTGTGCAGGAAATTTTTATTTTGATTTAATCCCATTTGTCAAGTATCTCTCCTATCTGCTGTGCCCTGAGGCTCTTTTCAAAAAGTTTCTGCCTATGCCTATGTATTGTCGTATTTCTCCTACTCTCTCTCACAGTAATTTCAGTGTTTCAGGTCTGATGTTGAGGTCTTTGATTCACTGTGAGTTGATATTAGTGCATGTAACCAACAGGAATATACTTTTAGTTTTCTGCATGTGGATGCCCAGTTTTCAACAACATTCATTATTGAAGAGGCTAGCTTTTTTCCACTGTATATCTTTGGCTCCTTATCAAATATCAGAAACTTTAAGTACATATTTCTGGGTCTTCTACTCTGTTCTGTTGACCTGCAGGAATATTTTTTTTGACAGTCCTGGGGCTTGAACTCAGGGCCTGGGCACTGTCCCTGAGCCTCTTTTGCTCAAGGCTAGCACTCTACAACTTGAGCTGCAGCAACACTTCCAGCTTTTTCTATTTATGTGGTACTGAGGAATTGAACCCTGGGCTTCATGCATGCAAGGCAAGCACTCTACCACTGAGCCACATTCCCAGCCTAGGACTATTTTTTTTAAACAATACCAAGCTGTTTCTGTTATTATAGATCTATAGTAGAACTTAAGGTCTAGGATTGTGTACCATAACTATTGCTTTTTTTTTTGCCTAAAATTGCTTTGGTTATTCAAGGTCTTTTATTGTCCAATATGAAGTTCTAGATTGCTTTCTCTATCTTACTGAAGAATGTTATTGGGATTTTGATGGGGACTGCATTAAAGCTGTCGATCATTTTTGGCAATATGGCCTTTTTCACAATATTAATTCTACCTATCCATGAACATGGAAGGTTTTCCAATTTCCTCATGTTGTCTTGGACTTCTTTCTGCAAATTTTTATAGTTTTTGCTATAAAAACATTTTGTTTCCTTGATTAAATTTATTCCCAGGTTTTTTGAGGCTATTGCAAATAGAGTTGATTTCCCTTTCTGCTTGTATATTGCTGGTATACAGAAAGACTACTGATTTTTATGAATCAATTTTGATCCTGCTACTTTGGCAAAGTTACTGATCAGCTCTCGGATTGGGATGGAATTTTTCGGGTGCTTTAGATATAAGATCATGTCATCTGCAAATATGGATAGTTTGACTTCTTTCCCTGTGTATCCCTTTTATGTCATTTTCTTGCCTATCTCTCTGGCTAGGAATTCCAGAACTATATTGAAGAAGTATAAGAGAGTGGACATCCTTGACTTGTTCCTGATTTTAGAGAATAAGTTTAATTTTTAACTGTTCAATATGATTTTGGTTTTTGGTCCATCATATATAGACTTTATTATTTTGAGTTATATTCCTTCTATTCCTAGCTTCTATCTATATATATCTATGCACACACACACACACACACACACACACACACACAAACACAAATACACACACACACATCTCCATTTTATCAATGTTGTGATTCAGGTATGATGACTTCAGAGAAAAGATAAGAGGAAAAGGAAAATTCAAAATTAAATCACAGCAGGTAACATGCCAACGGTAGAAAGCATAAGTTAAAAGGTATGTGATTTTTTTTCGGTCGTGGGGCTTGAACTTGGCCTGGGTGCTGTCCCTCAGCTCTTCAGATCAAGGCTAGCACTCTACCACTTGAGCCACAGCTCCATTTCTGGCTTTCTGTTGATATATTGGAGATAAGAGTCTCACAGACTTTCCTGCCCAGGCTGGCTTTGAACTGTGATCCTCAGATCTCAGCCTTCTGAGTAGCTAGGATTACAGGTGTGAGCCATCGGGAGCTGGCAAGGTATGCGACTTTTAAATAATTTACAGAAAAGAAAGAAGTATATGATTAAATTAATTAATTAAATTAAACCAACCAGAGTCTCACTTCCTTCTAAAAGCATAGTAAAGATTAGAGCACAATTGTGTGTGGAATACATAACACAAACACACAAACACTGTGGTGTGCACTTAACACAGACTTAGTGCACCAATTTTCTGCCACACATGGCCTCTTGATGTGACCAAGAGATGGGGTAAACATAGGGTTACCAGAACTATATAGTAGACTTTCCTAATTATATGAAGTAGACAAGATTCACTTTAAATAAAAATCAAAAAGTGTAATAGAGTGGCTCCATGTCCAGTGACATGTCCAGTGACATAGCTATGGAGTATGACTGCCAGGTAGTCTGCCCTCAACCTCTGGTAGATGCTGTGCTTTATGGATGGCAGTGAGTGCAGCAGGTGTGCTTATACCAGAATCTCAACAAACACATATGGAATAACTTGTGCTATAGCCTTATGACAGCTGCAGTACTGGGGCAGTGGAGTTTCCCCTGTATAATTGTGGTGCACATAGTCCAAAGTTGACTGAAAAGCTGTGATGTACAAAGCATGACTATATAAGTACACACATAGACAGACACAGAGGAAGAAAAGCCTGCAGAAAGCCTCTCTGTGTATGTAAATGTGAGTCTGTGCACCCAAATGCATAGTGGATTACCATTGCCAACTCTTTATTGTTCTCTTACACCCTGGCCCAGGCACTGTGGTGGCATTGCTATCACTTGAGTGAACATCCCTAAATGCACATGTGTTAGGAGTGGAACCCGCAGAAGATGTGGCGTTGTGAGAAGTCCTTATGTCACTGGAGGCAACCCTTGATAGGGATTTTGGGGTCCTAGCCCTTCCATCCTACTCTTTGCATCCTGGCTCATGAAGTAAACAGTTTGCTTTCCCATGTAGTTCTGAAATAGGGTTTGCCCTTGCCAAAAGCCCAAAGTCATGGGGCCATATCATCTTAGACTTGAACCTCTAAAACCAAGCTCAAATTGTAAATTTTCTACTTATAAGCTATTTGCAGCAAATATTCAGATAGTGACTAACCAAGGTAGTTACTGACCAACACACAGAGACACAAAGTTGATGATTCAGAGGCCTAACTCTAAAGGGGAGACATTATGCTACAGTGAAGCTAACAATAAGTTGAGATTATGTTAATTCCTAGGAACAAAATAATCAGGCTGTCCTTGAGAGAAGTGAGAGCTCAGTGTGAGGTCATGAAGGAGCAAAGACCACAGAGCTGATCCCTCGGGAGAGGAGGGAAGCTGCACACTCACCTTCACATAAGAGTCATTTTTGTAACAACAGATACCATTATAATCATACAGCCGAGTATCTAATCATCAATATTTTAAATAACAAAGCCAAGGATTTCCAAATTTGTTTTAAAATGACCTCATGGCCAGGCACTGGTGGCTCATACCTGTAATCCCAGCTACTCAGGAGACTGAGATCGGAGGATGGAGCTGGGGCAGAAAAGTCTGTGAGACTCTTATCTTCAATTAATCACAGAAAAGGCTGGAAGTGAAGCTGTGGCTCAAGTTGTAGAGCACTAACCTTGAGCAAAAGAAGCTCAGGGACAGTGCCCATGCCCTGAGTTCAAGCCTTAGGACAGAGAAAATAAATAACAAATAAACGAATACCCCGTGATTGCACAAGTCAGTTGTTAGGAGAGGACAGACCAGAAGGGACACAAGCAAAGAGGCCACATGTGGCTGGACCACCTGAGCTATACCACATATGCTCTGTTCTAAGTCATTGCAGGTTTGGTTTTTTTGATTCAAGACCCACAGAATACAATGGAAGAAAGATTTTCATGATCACGATGGCTTTCTAAGGTTACTCTGTCTGGTAGGAGAATATCCAGACAATTTTGTGCAGTGGCTATTGGAATGGAGATTATAACTATAAACTCTGGAGACAAGATGATGTGGATGCAGCTGAGACATCTATGGTAGGAAGGGTTAACAAGCCAGTACTGGAGCTGATGTAAGGCATGAAAGATAGCAGGGCATGGTTATGGCTTGAACCTTGGATGGTTGGATGTGAAAGAGACTATAGGCAGAACAGCCTGGGCAGAGGCTACACTCGAATAACTTTGTTTGCCAACAAAGTAAAAGAGGTAGGGAGGGAGATGAAAGGAAGGAAGGAGGTAGGGACAGAGGGAGGGGAGAATGAGAGGGAAAGAAGAAAGGAGGAGAAGAAGGAAAGAAAGAAAAAAGGAAGGAGGAAGAGGAAGAAGAAGAGGAGGAGGGAGAGGAGGAGGAGGAGGAGGAGGAGGAGGAAGAGGAGGAGGAGGAGGAAATGGGAGGGGAAGGAAAAGAAGAGGAGGAGAGGAGGTTGAAGGGGGAGAGGGAGTGGGAAGGGGAGAAGGAGGGGGAAAGGAAGGGGAAAAGGGAGGGGGAGGGAGGGGGAGAGGGAAGGGGAGAGGAGCCAAACTTGGTGCGATACATTTGCAGTAATCCATTACAGCAGAGGATAGAAAATTACAAGTGTATTCTTCATGTAAACAAAAGAAACATTTTAAACAAAATATTAGCAAATAAACTTTAAAAGCACACAAAAAATCATATGCTATGACCAAGAGGTTTATTCCAGAATACAAAGCAGACTCAACATGTAAACATTAATAGATACACTCCATCATAAATAACAGAGGAAAGTCACATGGTGATAGCAACTAATGAAAGTGAGGGTTTTATTAAGTGCTCCTTTAAACCAAAACTGTTGCCCAGCCTCAGCCTTGCACCCAGAGCGAAGCTCTGGGCAAACTTTAGAGAGGAATAGTGGACTCAAAGGCAAGAGGTACTTGCTTTTCAGAATCCCAAAGACCCTGGGCAGGACCTCTGCAGTGGTGGGCTTCGGACAGAGAGAGCTGACGCTTCTGGGCAACAAAAAGTGGAGAAGATAAAAAATAACATAATGTGCTTTGCCACAGGTCCTGACAGCTGTTGGAATTCATGCCACAGACACTGTTTTCCTGCAATCATTTTGCAGGAAAACAGTGTCTATTTTTTCTAAACATTTAACTTAAAAAGTAGTGCAGATTAGCAAAAAAATTGCAAACAACAGTACTGTTGAATAAATAGTCAATATGTATTTTTCAGTCCATTCTCACTGTATATTTGTTTATAAATGAATTAAACTTTTTTAAAAAAAAACAATCCCAGCAAGCACTGCTGTTTCTTATCCAATATTTTTCATTTATTCACCATGAAATGACCACCTTTTTCTAGGCATTTGAAATACTGTAGTGAACAAAGCTGAGACGTTTCATGCCATCTTTTACACTTAGTTTATTACAGTGAGATTATAAATGGAATACTCAGAAAATGAAAATGGCCTCTCAGTCCCACATCTCTGGTAGGCTAGAGACTGACAAGTGTTCTTAAGGATCTTGGGACATTTTTCACATTTGAATGGTTTTTGAGCTTATTGGAATCTTTCCTGTCCCTCTCAAGAGGAGTTTCCTTTATTGTTCTGGTAACTAGAAGACAGACTCAGAGAGGACTGGTCTGGCTAGCGAGAACCCCTCGTTGTACCTTTACATGGAGAACTTGCCGCTAGGAAAGCACCTTCAGGGGCCCTGAAGGTGCCTAGCTTTGTATTTCTCACAAAAAATACCTCTCTCTCCAGGCCTAAGACAATTCTCCTTCTGGATAAGGTAGAAACTATTTGAGTTTCTTGACTGGTGACCCTGTCATTTATTTGAGTAGTTTCTAGTAATTATTACAGCCATCTTGTTCATTGTACTATTATGTGGAAATGAATCACTTCCCAAGGAAGTGATAGAACCTCCTACTGATGAGCAGATCCATCTGACACCTGTTTCCAAGGAAATTTCTTGAAAAGTTTTGGAAGGTGTCCCTATTTCTCTCCTATTAGTGTCTACCGATCTGTCTCTGTCTCTGTCTCTCTTTCTCACACCCTCTCAGATGAATAATGAATTATGTTGAGGGTGTAATCTCAGAAAAGAGCTTTCTGCTCCAGGTTTCTGCCACTTGATATTCATTTCTCCTTCAAAGTGTATTTGTCTTTGGGCTGTCCACTGGCCTCACTCTCTGGAATGTTTTCCTAAAGAAGCTTCTTCTAGAATATAGCCAAGGAGCCGGGGGGTGCTGGTGGCTCACACCTGTAATTCTAGTACTCAAGAGGCTGAGATCTGAGGATTGTGGTTCAAAGGCCTCCTGGTCAGGAAAGTCCATGAGACGCTTATCTCCAATAAACCACTCAAAAACTGGAAGTGGCACTGTCTCAAGTGGTAGAGTGCTCGCCTTGAGCTGAAGAGCTGAGGAACAGTGCCCAAGCCCAGAGTTCAAGCCCCACGACCAACAAAAAATAAAGAATATAGCCGAGGAGGAAATGTAAATGAATATGATTCCTTTTCCAGATGAGTCCTGAAGGTGAAAACCATCTCGAAGCCAACACTAAACTCTGCCTAGGTCTGGCGTCAGCTGGAGAGCATGTAACTCGGCAGTCTGTCAGCAGAGGGTGAGGGCGTGGGTAAGGAGGTACCTTTGCGGCATCCGCTCCCCATGACAAACTTACTGCCTTCCACCCATCCACAACAAAGGCAAGAGCTCACCTAGACGAGTAAAGATAGAATTAATTTGGGGAAAGTAAGAGACAGTATTTACACCTCTAAATCACAGTTTGAATCAGCTACTCTTCAATGTGGCTTGAACATAAACTGCAAACCAGTCTACAAAGGCTTTCTCCACAATTGACTCCTGACAGCTATTTTGAGGTGGTAACTGTAAGACCCTCTCTTTTCCACAGCCCACTTCCCTGGCCTTATGCTTAAAGATAAGCTGCTGTCCTATGCAGCCACACTGACTCAGAGTAACATTTTTAAAGTCTTCTCCTTTTAAGGCCATTGGTTATCTGACTGTAGGAAGGGAGCTGGCTAGGCAGATGGATTACAAGAGAGTCACCACTATGAATAGTTTAATTCTGAAGTTTCTAAAAGGGAACCTGGACCACCTGAGCCTCCCAGAGATTCCTGAGTCACTTTAACCACTGCCTTTGGTATCAAGCAGAGCCATCTGTATGGCTGGAACACGAAAAGCCCTTTGTGAGCCTCAGCTGTGGGTTAAATGTGGCTCACAGCTGTGGCTGAAGCTTACTTCCAGAAATAGTCTCTACATAGCAATAAAAAAGACCATGGCAGAGGTGGTGATGAGACTAATGGCAATTCATTCTTACTGTCATCTCCCAGAATAAAATAGGTGAATTAGTTGCTATCAAGGAGCACAGAAAATGGAGGAGACTGAGCTGTAATCAAAATCATAAAAACAAGGAAATATCCTCAGTAAGTAGTTTAGCAGTCTAGAGAGCTTGCAAGTGACATCTATAGTAACACAGAGTGGGTAACACAATAGTGCAGAAAAATGCAGAAGTTGATAGGAATGGAAGCAAGCAGTAGGCTAATGGACTTGCAAACTGGTGGGTTGCCTTAGTATCAGGAGCTCCTTGTGCAGAAACTTCCGAGTACAGGCTGGTGACCTCCCTTAGGTGAGCCAGCAGGTCCTGCAAGGGAATGAGTCCAAGTTCTGCCCAAAACAAGTCCATGATTTTATAAGCTAAAGGATTGTGGCTTTGTTTATAAACTGAAGGTTATCTCATATTGACAAAAATCAAAGATCCATGAGTTGCTTGAGATATACCACAAAAAGATTTATTTATTTATTTTTATTTTTTGGTCCAGTTGTGGGGCCTGAACTCTGGGCCTGGGTGCTGTCCCTCAGCTCTTCAGCTCAAGGCTAGCGCTCTACCACTTGAGCCACAGAGCCACTTCTGGCTTTTTGCTTATGTGGTGCTGGGGAATCGAACCCAGGGCCTCAGGCATGCAAGGCAAGCGCTCTACCGCTGAGCCACCTTCCCAGCCCCCACAAAAAGATTTATATATAGAACATCGGTAGGTAGTAAATACATGCTGAACTTGCTCACATAAGCAGCAAGATGAAAAATAGAATGAAAAATAGAATGACTGAACTCAGTCCTCTAATAGGACTATCCACTGATAGGAACAGAAACTGTAGGAATACAACTGGAGACATGCAAAACATGGGAACTCTATAAGACAATCCCACCCCAGTCTCAGGGGTGAGTAAATTCCAAGTGGGGAGGAAGGAAGAGGGTGGGAAGAAAAGGAGGAGGGGCAAGAAGGGAGTACAGGGAGGGGAGGGAGAGGAGAGGAGTAAAGACAGTAAGTACACAGAAGAGAAGAGAGAGGAGAGAAGTGAGGAGTATTTGGGTCCATATTTGGCTCCTAACAGCCCATTATGAGACATTCAAGGAAATTTAAACATGTGCTTTGGATGCTGAGAAGTGACGGTTAATCTTGAAGTTATTATGATGATACTGTAATGTTATGATAAACTATTGCCATTATTTTCAGAGGCATCTACTATTTATTTACCGATAAAATTAGGAGCATTCTGGGAATTGCCTTAAAATACCCTGGATAGGGGCAGTAGGGTAGAGGAATGACTCAATGTTGGCCATGCATAGGTGCTTATGTGGGTGACAGGTATTGTGGTGATCATTAGCTGGTCTGTCTACTTCATTTGTTCATATGTGACATTTTCCATGATAAAATAAGGGGATGAATAAATGAAGCATTAGAAGAATACAAAAGAAAATGGTTCATGCTTAGTAATAAACCAAACTGAGCACCTTCAGTGACAAGCAAAGATGTGACATTGAGCCCTTGAGTGCCCCAGTTCAGAGCAGAAATAGCCTCCAACCACGCTAGGCCAAAGGGCAGAGGATGTGCACCAAGGCTTCTGGGTTTGCACTGTGAGCTACTGAAGAGCTATACACAAGTTCTCTCTGCTTTGAAACTCTACACTTGTTTTTAATCCAGTTTTATGGGGGATATGGAACAATGTAAATTTATTAAAGTGCTGACAAAAAGTAGTAGATATGCCTCACGCCTCTGACAATTCTTTCTTATGATTTCATATTTGTGAGTGGGGAGAGAAAATATTACTTCTGAAGGCCTTAGCACAAATACTTGGCCTTATAGCTACTAATAGAAAAAAGGGCCCATGGGACTCACCTTAATTATTTCTCTTTTTGGGAGGGTATTTTGTCAGGAAGCATTTATTGTACAATACTTTTGAATGAAACTCCTTTATTAGAATTGTGCAATGATAGAGTAGAAGTGTGGCTCAAGTGAAGTACCGGCCTTGAGTGAAAGCATGTGGCCCTGAGTTCAAATCCCACTACCAGGATGCACACACACATGGAGAGGGGGGAGGGAGAATTGTGTAATGTGTACTGAAAGTTAACACTTCTTTTTACCCAAAAGCTCGAAAGTAAAAAGAACTTCTGTGGTTTCTCCAGACAATGCGGCAACTTTTTTTACACCTGTCTATGTGGCCTGGGGCCATTCTGGCCAGTTACAGTACCTTTTTTTTGGGGGGGGGTGTCCAGTCGTGGGGCCTGAACTCTGGGCCTGGGCGCTGTCTCTCAGCTCTTTAGCTCAAGGCTAGTGCTCTACCACTTGAGCCACAGCGCCACTTCCGGCTTTTTTTCTTTTTGCTGATGTGGTGCTGGGGAATTGAACACAGGGCCTCATGCATGCAAGGCAAGCACTCTTCCGCTGAGCCACCTTCCCAGCCCCCAGTTACAGTATCTTATGTGCCTGTCTATGTGATCTGGGGCCGTTCTGGTCAGTTACAGTATCTTATATACCTGTCTATGTGGTCTGGGGCTGTCCTGGTCAGTTACAGTATTTTTATGGTCCAGCAGGTAAGTCAGAATGCTACTTGGCCTGGTCCTATCTGAAACTGGCCCCCAGTTGTCAAGCCCAGAAAGCAGCCCTAACAAGGTGTGTGCTGCTCAGCTGGCAGCCTGCCCATCCTCCTACCAGCAACAAAGCCCCAAACACATGCTCGTTAGTATCCACCAAATAGCAGTCTTTAAGGCTTATTAATGAGGAGAGGGTCAGGTATCTCTCTAATAGCAACACACTGGGTAAAGAAGAATACTAATTCTTCAAGCTTGATTTCATACCAACTTGCCTTTCTTACCAACTCAAGTCAAGTATCAGGCTGGATTTTTCATAGTTGATTGATTACTAGAGGCCCAATCAAGGCAAATATTTCATGAAATTTTTGAAAATGTTAGCAATTTTTTTTGAGAATCATACAATAGTTTAAGAAGAGTTACTGAGGTAGAAGTTCAACTTTATGAAGTTTTGTCCTTGAATCAAAGCATAAATGATAAACTCCTTCAATACTAGGCTTGTAAAGTAGAAAGCCACCTATACCAGTAACTCCATGTCCTGATTTGGGTGCTTTTAAATGCAATGTTTCCACACATGTACAGTCACTGTGTACAATGGTGTATTCTGGTAATTTTCATTCTCCTTGTGCTTCTATAAAGCTCTTGGAACTGCTACAACCCCTGGCTATATTTTAGCCTGTAGAGAATGTTCCATAAGTTACTTATTTTTCATTGGTTATCGTAAGGAATGCCCAGTGAAATGCTATAAGGTTGTGCTTCCAGATGTGCACATATCAGCCCTTGTCTCCGAGATAGCTGGTGACATAAACAACAGGAATCTGTGGCTCTCGCTAAGTTATTTCAGGTTTGAGTTCAATTTAAGAGCCACTGGATCATTGGCTTAGAAATGATAAAGTGTTGGTTGACTGCTGTTCTGTCTACAGGAAGCTCCTTACTGGATGACACACTCTCTGGTCTCTGTTGCTCTCCATCAGGCCCTGGCAGAAGCTGCAACCCCAGCCTTGCCCTCCTCCCCACTCACCCGCTGTTCCTTCAACGTCCTGGATTGTGAACAACGCCCTGTCATTATGCACACTCGCTTTTGCCAATCGCCTTGCTCCCCCCACCATAACAAGATGGGAGCCCGTTTTGATGGTTGCTGCATCCACAGTGCCCTGAGGAGCTGGTACCACGGCCCCTGCTCACATCCACGGCTCTGCTCATATCTGCCCCGGTCTCAGCTCCCAGTCCCAACATCCCGTTGGCCATTCTTCTTCTGGCTTCATCTCTATGAATTGCTACGTCTATAGGGTTTATTGAATGAAATATCCTAAGAACATAACCAAAATAGTAACAGAAATATGCAAATTCTAATTTCTTAGAAGAGCATGTCCATACCCAGTGCTCTTATGGCCCAGCTCCTAAGGGAGCAGTTGTAAACAGCTTCCAGCAAAGGAAGAGCTCCCTGGGAAGCTTTACAATGTTTAAAGGTTCTCAGCCTTGGAGCTCAGAAGTGAAACACTGGCTTGTCTTTTAGAGGCCATACCTAAATCCAAGAAGGTTCCCGAGAATCTGAAAGCAGACCCTCGCAAGAACATTGAAAACAGAGGTACAGCTCAGAGGGTAACTTTGAAACTACCAAGTTCTAGTGTTTTGCAGCTGTGTGTTCTTTGCATTCTAATTGAGAAAAATGGCAAAAAAAAAAACAAACCCATCACTGAGTAGCAATATTCTTAGTTTTAGGGCTATTAAAGGTTTTCAATAATTTGTCCTAAAAAGTAGATGAAGCCAGGTGCCAGTGACTCGCACCTGCTCAGGAGGCAGAGATCTCAGGATCGCGGTTCAAAGCCAGCCAGGGCAGGAAAGTCTGTGAGACTCTTATCGCCAACTGACCACCAGAAAACTGGAAGTGGCACTGTGGCCCAAGTGGTAGAGCCCTAGTCTTGAGCTGAAGAGCTCAGGGACAGCGCCCAGGCCCAGAGTTCAGACCCCGCAACCAACAAAGGGAAAAAAACAAAACAATAACCATGAAAAATGTCCTGTAACACCAGGGAAACATACCTGCCCCAACAGCAGCATTGAGAGCAGCAAAGGCCAATTCCTGGTAAGCAAAGGCACTGAGTTAAACATGAGAAAAACAAATCTCTCTATATTCTCTTGGTCAAACCCCACTTAAAATGCCAGCCCACCCCCACTGAAGCCTACAGCTTTGTGGAGATTTTGCTTCATGACTTTGTGGATATTTTCTGCTATTGCCATCTAAACAAAATCCTCAACGAGGCTCTCAGTGACTTTTATATACTTGGGTCCTTAGATTACCATAGCAAGGGTCATTTGAAAGAAATTTACCTAAGTACAATAAATGAAATAGAAATGCTTGGGAGGGGGCTGGGAAGGTGGCTCAGTGGAAGAGTGCTTGCCTTGCATACATAAGGCCCTGGGTTCAACTCTTCAGCACCACAAAAGCAGAAAAAAGCCAGAAGTGGCACTGTGGCTTAAATGGTAGAATGCTAGCCTTGAGCTGAAGAGCTGAGGAACAGCACCTAGGCCCAGAGTTCAGACCCCACGGCCGATAAAGAAAGAGAGAAAGAAAGAGAGAAAGAAAGAGAGAAAGAAAGAGAGAAAGAAAGAGAGAAAGAAAGAGAGAAAGAAAGAGAGAAAAGAAAAGAAAAGCTTGGGAGGAAGGGTGAGGGAGGGAGAAAAGAGAGAGAGAGAGACAGAGACAGCCTGAGTCTCAATAGTTAGCTGCTGGAAAAAAAGTATTTCAATGTATACCCTAGACATTAGTTCCTGTTTATGAAAGCATATAGCTCCAAAAAAGATCCTGTTCCCCATCTCCTCCACAAGTTATACTGACATCAAATATAGTGAAAGCAGAGGTTATACTGTGGGGGAGGGACATACAAAGCAACAAGGGGGGTGGGGGAGGAGGGGAAGGATTGGGATTGGGGGGGAGGGGGGAGGCTGGGAAGGGATGTGAAGGGTAAACAAAGGAGGAGGCTGCAATGCTTGGTAAGAAATGTACGCATTATCCTGCCGATGTAATTGTAACCCCTCTGTACAGTATGTTCACAAATAAAATAAAATAAAAAGATCCTGTTCTGATTGTCTCGAAACAAGTCCCTTCTCCCTCCTTCCTTTCTCCCCTTCCTAACCACATACATACCTGACACATACTTTTAATAAGGTTGTGTGGCTGGCTTTGTCTTCTAGTCTTTGCACTTAGGGATGAGGAGGAGCTGAAGTACAGAGTGCCCACAGGTGTCATTTTCCAGGTTACTCCCAAGAACTCAAGTGCTGGGCCCTGGGTAATTGCAGGGAACACACCGGGGGCACAGAGACAAGTACATACTGCCATCTGGAGGCCTCAAGGAGAGTGAAAGGGAGCCTGGCATTCACTGAAGTTTCCAGTTTCCAAGAGCTCAGTCAACTTTGGTCTACTTGAGGCCAAAATGGAGCCCACACTTCAGATCACTTACGCTCACTACATCATCCTGTACCAGTCCACATCCCAGGATGCAGTTGGAATATTTTACAAAGATGACTCACAAGCTCTAAGGAGAGCCACATAGTTGAAGTTTTTATCTGGACTTATAATTTACAGGGTACTAGTGGACATCACATGAAGGCAGATATTAAGGGAAGCACTGGTGGCTCATGCCTATAATCCTAGCTACTAAGGAGGCTGAGATCTGAGGATCACTGATCCTGGACAGCAAAGTCTGTGAGATTCTTATCTCCAATTAACCACCAGAAAACAGGAAGTGGCGCTGTGGCTCAAGTGGTAGAGTGCTCACCTTGAGCTGAAAGAGCTCAGCACCCAGGCCAAGTTCAAGCCCCACAACTGACCAAAGAAAAGATCTTACTCAATTAAGAATGTGTTCCAATGGCTCACACCTGTAATCCTAGATTACTCAGGAGGCAGAGATCTGAGGATCATGGTTCAAAGCCAGCCCAGGCAGTCCATGAGACTCATCTCCAATTAATCGCTGGAAATGTGCTGTTACTCAAGAGGTAAAGGAGCTCAGGGAAGGCACCTAGACTGAGTTCAAGAGCCTCAGGACCCGGGGATGGAAGGGATGGAGAGGGGGAAGGGGCAGGGGAGAGTTAAATAGGAGTAAGGTTGAGCTTTGTGGACAGATCTGAAATACAAGACTTGAAGTTTATGAGGTAATGGAAATAACTGCTGAGCAAGGGGTTTGCACTATGGGGGCTGAAAACCCAGAGAGGAATCAGGCAACAGTAGTCTTATTATACCCAGATAATATGATGGCTGTCAGGATAGCTTACCTGGTGGACTGCCCATCTCCCCCAGCAACCCTTCACAATTGCCTGTCTCCTCCAGCTTCTCAGCTCAGGGCTGATTAGTGTTTAGAGCATAAAAAGGGAGGCTGATACTTGCCCAAGTGTATCTTCAAGCCTGAAGACCATAGTTCCATTCAGCTCTGTGTTTTGTACTTCAACTATTCTTCATAGCTACCACCACTGCCTTCATTCTACTACCACCCACACCCTCCCCTTGAATGCCACCGCCCTTCCCATTGCAGCACAGACCTCCCCAAGTTCACAACACCATACCTCCCTACTCCAAACCAATACCATTTCCATCGGCTTAAAGTGTGGATTTGGGGATGTTTCTCATGGGCTATTTCTGATTGATCCTATATGCTGAGTTAAAGAGTTCTCTAATGTATAACCATCACCTAGGTAGTTGTTAATAAAAATGCAGATTTGGGGGCTGGGAAGGTGGCTCAGTGGTGAGTGCTTGCCTTGCATGCATGAGGCCCTGGGTTCAATTCCTCAGCACCGCATAAGCAGAAAAAGCCAGAAATGGTGCTGTGGCCCAAGTGGTAGAGCGCCAGCCTTGAGCTGAAGAGCTGAGGGACAGGGTCTAGGTCCAGAGTTCAGGACCCACAACTGACTGACAAAAAAAAAAAAAAGATTTTTCATGTCCTATTTCTGACACCACAACAGCAAGTCTGGGACAAGACAAATACTCTAGATTATTTTGATATAAAGTGAAAGATGATTTATGTACATATGGCCTTGAGTCATGAAGGACTAATCTTAGTCACAGGTACAGAAAGGAATAATTAAGGTATTTGGTAGAACATTTTCTTACTAGCTCATAATTCTTTGGTGGGCTACAAAGCCACTTCATGTTGGGCAGGATGCTAGAAAATGTCAGCTCAAGAGCCAGCACCTATAGGCCACAAACTCAACTCTATCTCCACCTCTCATGACCTTACTACCTATTCTGAGTGGACTATTTGCAAGTATTTTTTTTTTGGGGGGGGGTCCAGTCATGGGGCCTGAGCTCTGAGCCTGGGTGCTGTCCCTCAGCTCTTCAGCTCAAGAATAGTGCGCTACCACTTGAGCCATAGCACCACTTCTGGCTTTTTTTTTTCTGCTTATGTGGTGCTGAGGAATTGAACCCAGGGCCTCATGCATGCAAGGCAAGCGCTCTACCACTGAGCCACCTTCCCAGCCCCTGCAAGTATTTCTTACCTGTTTGTCTGATAATTATAGAAAAAAACTCAGTATGAAGTCATGGCTAATTACCTCTAAAAAGTAAGTTTCCCCTAATAATTCTGTAAGATACAGATAGGCAGTGATAAAATTCTGTACATAATGGCAGCTTTTCAAGTAGGATCTTGAAAGCTAACTATACACTTCTAATCTCAACCAAAAATTAAAAGAAAAGGTGTGGTAGCACACTAATCCCAGCACTGTACACTTCTAATCTTAACCAAAGGTTAAAAAAAAAAAGGGTGTGGGGGCTGGGAAGGTGGCTCAGTGGTAGAGCACTTGCCTTGCATGCCTGAGGCCCTGGGTTCGATTCCTCAGCACCACATAAGCAAAAAGAAAAAAGCTGGAAGTGGCGCTGTGGCTCAAGTGGTAGAGCGCTAGCCTTGAGCTGAAGAGCTGAGGGACAGCGCCCAGGCCCCGAGTTCAGGCCCCATGACCGGACCCCCCCCCCAAAAAAAAGGGTGTGGTAGCACACTAATCCCAGCACTATACCAATCTGAGCTACCATTCAAGACTGTCTCAAAAAAAAAAAGTGTAAAGATTGTCTTTACATGAAGGGAATTGTGGCTGGGTAATGTATAATTGCCGAGTCACATGACATTTTGTTCTTTGCAGGGAAATGGATAGAGTAGGAATACTCAGGTAAAGGAAAGCTGGGTTTGGAGGGAAAAGTTTTCAAGTTTTTTTTTTCATATGTGTATGGTAGTCCTAAAAGATAAACATGCACAATACAAAATCACACTCACTCACTTGTTTAGGAGTAAGAGAATAGGGGCACGGATGTTTGAGGGTGACATACCACCAAAATACATTGCACCTGTAGATAAAGATGGCAAAATGAAACTCACTAAAATCTGAATAAAGGGGAAGGGGCAGGGGAAGTGAAGGTAATAGGGATTCTAATTGTAATACTGCATATACATACTTGAAATACACAGTGAAATGACTGTGAACAATTACTTTTTTTTTTACACCAAAAAAATTGGACAACACACATATAAAATAGGACCCCTTGCTATAGGAAGGTGAAGGACAAATGGAGAGGGTGAGTATGACCAACATATTTTATGTGTGTGAAAACAGAGCAATGAGGTTGTCAAGTGTTTGAGGAAGAGGAGGTGTGAAGGACCTGTTCAAGCCCAGGGCTCCTGCCTATAATCCTACTCAGGAGGCTGAGATCTGAGGATTATGTTTCAAAGCCAGCTTGGGCAGGAAACTTCATGAGATTCTCATCTCCAATAAACCACCAGAAAACCGGAAGTGGAGTCTGCAGGTGGTTCAAGCCTGTAATCCTACCTACTCAGGAGGCTGATATCTGGGGATCACGGCTCAAAGCCAGTTTGGGCAGGAAAAGTCTGTGAGACTCTGATCTCCAATAAACCACTCAGAAAATGGAAGTGGTGCTGTGGCTCAAGTGGTAGAGTGCTCGCCTTGAGCTGAAGAGCACAGGGAAAGCGCCCAGGCCCAGAGTTCAAGCCCCATGACTGACCCCCTCCCCCCCAAAAAAAGGCATTCAAAATGAAATCCACTCATACAACTAACTGATGTTAATAAAAGGTAGCAAGACCCCATTTCAAAAATAAGCCAGGTGTGAGGGCATATGAGGCCAATCCCATCTGAACAAAGACTCTGTACAATAAAGGACTAGAAACATTGGCTCAAATGGTAAAGTACTTGCTTAGTAATGGCCTGAGTCTACCTCCAGTACTGCTTTCCAAAAACCCCTGAAAGATAGAAATTGTGTTAGAATGAAACAAAGGATAGTTGTACTTTCTAACTCTGTATTGCTTAGAGAAGACACTAAGACACATGATAATGAAATCAGCACTTCAGTGCTCTTTTTTAATAAAACAAACTTGTCCTGGCAGCTCCAAGATAGGCTACATCAATCAGTCTTTCCTCAGGGGAACGGTCTCCTCCCTGATTCCCTCCTTGGTCACAATGCAGATCCTGAGGGCATCCCCAGTGTACACATCCCTCTCTGCTGCAGAGATGAAGACATCTTTCACCAGTCGCATGGCTCTATCCAAAGACAGTGGGACATGTTCCACATTCTGCATGTTCTTGAAACCAACCTGGAGGGACAGATTTGGATGAGATGCCATGAGACAGTAAGCCCAAAGGGAGGTTACAGATTTCCCTAACATCTCTGAAGACTCAGTGGAACCATATAATGTCATAGGATGTCTTCTAACAGGAAACTGAGGACTGTCCAGTCTTCTCAAGGTTATATATGGCTGACAAATATGTACTGACAAGGCTCCCACGCTTGAAAAGTATACAGGTGGACACCTACTGAGGTGTCACAGCTAAGTCACAAACAGCCCTCAACCAAGTCTGATGGTAGGCACTCTCAAGAGAGCACAGAACATTCGTATTGGAGGTGGGGTGGGGGTGGTATCAGATAAGAGGAATAGATCATTTCAGGAAAAACTAGTATTGGGGTGTGGTATGGTGTTGAGAGGTGAGGCAAATAAGCAAAAGGCAAAAGGGTAGCTATATAAATAGGATGAATTAAGAAATTAAGCCTGAAGGTATAAAGTATGTTGAGAAATAAACCCAACGTTGCAGATTTGAATAGCGAGACTATAAAATTAGGTAATCCAGAAATTGTGGGTAAGGAGAAAGGCATTTATGTGACCTCAGGTCAAGGAGGCAGAGGGGGACTGAGACATAACTAATTCCTGCAAAGTCATGGGGCTGGGCGAGGACTTGCAGGCCAGATGGAGACTGAGTGGCAGTGCCTCAGGAAGATGGGACTCTGATGCCGCGGTGGGTACCTGCTCATACCTGGTTGTCAAGCAGGGGTTGCAACATGGCGCTTGCCGAGCCCCCAGCCTTGAAGGAGTCTCTCTGATAGGAGCCGACCGGGTCAAAACTGTACACAGCTCCCTTCCCTTAAAGAAGAAGACAGCTTCTGTAAGGACAGCAGCATCTCAACATGGTGAAAATAAATCCAGTCAGGATGCGACATAAAATACACTTCCAACTGGCCTATAAAATTCAGCTAAAGGTCAGAAAACATGGACTGTTATGAAAGCAGACAGCCTGGGTGGTGCAGATGGTCTTCATACAACATGGCCATAGCTAAGAAACACAAACCCCGTGGCCAACCAGCCATCAAAACTAACATTCCTAGGACGGTCCTGTGGCCCTAGACATGTGGTTTGACCAATGGTTTTTAAACCAGGAGGTTTAAGTCTAGCCAAACTGCTCAAGATGTTGCTTAAAAATAAGGTAGTACAGCCAGTGTGCTGGTGGCTTACGCTTAGAATTGTAGCTACTCAGGAGGCTGAGATCTGAGGATCACAGTTCAAAGCCAACCTAGCAGGAAAGTCTCCAATAAACCGCCAGCAAATGGGAAGTGGCGCTGTGGGTCAAGTGGCAGAGCATGTGCCTTGAGCGAGGGACAGAGTCCAGGCCTAAAGTTCAAGCCCTATAACTGACACTGACACACACTGACACACACACACACACACACACACACACACACACAGAGTCAGCTGTTGGTGGCTCACGCCTGTCATCCTAGCTACTTAGGAGGCTGAGAGCTGAGGATCCCGGTTCAAAGCCAGCCTGGAAAGGAAAGTCTGTGAGACTCTGATCTCCAATAAATCATTAGAAAACAGGAAGTGGCACTGTGGCTCAAGTAGTAGACTGCTCATCTTGAGCTGAAGAACACAGTGACAGCGCCCAAGCTGGAGTTCAAGCCCCATGAGTGACAAAAAAAAAAAGGTAGTATAGTTTCAATATTAACCTAATAGCCTAACATTTTCCTAGTGCTAAATGTATAAGTGATCATATAGAAAACTATGTTTTTTTTCACTGAAGGTAAATCAATTCTATTTTTTGTATTTTTCAACCTTATTTGTCTACACCTAAATATGGGTAGACAAACCAATCAGCATGTACTGTGAAACCTTATATGGGGAGTACAGTCAAACACAGAAAGCAAGAAAAGCTACTAGAACAGAATGGGGAAGAAATACAAAGCAGAGAGGCAGTAAAACTGAGTGTGGCTCCTTCTTACTCTACATTTCCCCTCAAAGGAGCAGGTCACCAGGTCCCTACACCTTCCTTTTGTCTCTACTGAGAAAAATGCAGTATATTGTTTGTGACTTACCCAGTTATGTGGTTTCTGGGAGGCTTGAGCCCAAGGCAGGATTATTGCTGGAGAAAATGTTGTAAAGTACCTACAAACCTATCCTGGTCCTAAACCAAGTTCCTCATACCCTTCTCTCATCTGTATTCCATCTCTATAAGATGCAGGTAGAAAACCTATCCTGGTCCTGATCCAAGTTCCTCATACTCTTTCCTCCTTTGTATTCCACCTCTCAAAGACCCAGGTAGGGGAAACCTCTTTTGTATTGCTCACTGGAAGGACTGCCGGAGCACTGCAGGTATGGTTCCCCAACAAATGCTTCAGTGTGATTTTTCTTTTGAATCTCAACTTGAAGTTTGGGGCAGTCCCTTGATGGAACTCTCCTGTGACACTTTCAGGGAGATTCCAGCTACAAATTTTTCTAAACAGAACTTCCTCCATGGTACCCTTGTCCAAATGTTTTAGTTATCACAATGGACTTCTCTAAAGAGCAGCATGGCTCTTTGCTGGAAGATTGTAGTTGGTTTTTAGAAGCAATTGAAATCGAAGTAAGAACTGGTGGAGGGGCTGGGAAGGTGGCTCAGTGGTAGAGCGCTTGCCTTGCATGCTCGAGGCCCTGGGTTCGATTCCTTAGCACCATATAAGCAAAAAGAAAAAAGCCGGAAGTGGCGCTGTGGCTCAAGTGGTAGAGCGCTAGCCTTGAGCTGAAGAGCTGAGGGACAGTGCCCAGGCCCAGAGTTCAGGCCCCACGACCGGACCCAAAAAAAAAAAGAACTGGTGGAAAACATTAGTGCTTTGCATCTATGTAGCTTTGGATCAAAACCAGGATGAAAATGTCAGGTCATAAAGCTGATTTTCTCTTGTCTTACTCTAACAGAAAATCAGGTACTTCATAAAGTCTGAATATACTGTAGGAAGCACAGATATCCCAAATGACTTCTAAGATATAATTTTCAATTTTTTTCCAGCACAACTATGGGTGTTACATCTCATGGAGAAATCATATCCTTTTATGTGATAAAAATGCTAATAAGGCCAGACACTAGTGGCTCACACCTGTAATCCTAGCTATTCAGGAGGCTGATATCTGAGGATCTCGATTTGAGGCCAGCCAGGGCAGGAAAGTTGATGAGACTCTTATCTCCAATTAACTAGCAAAAAAGTCAGAAGTGAAGCTGTTGCTCAAGTGATAAGAGTGCTAGACTTGAGCAAAAAAAGTTCAGGAACAGTACCTAGGCCCCAAGTTCAAGATGCAGCCCCCTAGCACCCCCCACACCGGGAAAAAGCTTTTTACTATGAATGTATCCAAGATTCTGCTGCTCCATGCACCAAATGTACACAACTTGCTCTGTGGCTCTGGATGTCATTAACCACACCTCAACATCGGGTTCTAGCTACGGGGCTAGGTGGTATTCGTGCCTCTTTTTAAGGACAGGTGGTAATGCACATGTCTGGAAGATGACTCTACCTTCCTCGTCAAGTCCACCGATGATGTTGTAAACATAGTATGGAAAGAAGCGCCTCGAGTACAGAATGGTGGACAGCATGGCAGCAATAGCCCCGGTCGTCATGGCCTTGTTGTTGGAGTGCTTGTACATCTGCATAGTTGAGAGAAGGAACAGGTATGTGGAGGTACAGCTGTCAGTCTACAACTAGGACCTGCTAAAAGCATACCTAGTGAAAAAGAAAAGCTTACCTATTTCTTTCATGATCAAGTAACATAATATTACTAAGATTATATGTAATTATATGTAATTGGGGGGGTTATAATTTTTTTATGGAAAATCTTAAATTTGCCTTCAAATGATTTGAAGAACCCCTGTTCTCTGCCATCCTAATCCCAGGCATGCTGGTTTAAGAGTAAATATACAAAAAGCAAGGCTTATGGGATGGTCTACAGAAGATGCGACCATGCACCTAGACCAAGGGTCAGAAAAGCATAGCCCATAGTCCAAAGTCCAAATTTAGTACATGGTCTGCTTTTACAACTAAAGATTTCCTGCAGCAGGGTGTCAGAGGCTCATTCCTGTAATTTTAGCTATTCAGTTGTGACTAGAGGATTATGGTTTGAAGCCAGCTCATGAAGAAAAATCCATGAGACTCCATCTTCAAATAACCAGCAAAAAGCGGAATAAAGGTGTGGTTCAAATGGTAGAGTGCAAGCTGAAAAAGGATGATACTCTGTGAGTTCAAACTCTGGTATTGCCAGTTATAAATAAATAGAAGAAGCTGGGTGCCAGTGGCTCACACCTGTAATCCCAGCTACTCAGGAGTCTGAGATCTGAAGATCACAGTTCAAAGCCAGCCCAGGCAGGAAAGTCTGTGAGATGCTGATCTCCAATAAATTACCAAAAGGATGGAAGTAGAGCTGTGGCTCAAATGGTAGAGCACTCGCCTTGAGCCAAAAAGCTCACAGACAGCGCCTGGCCACCTTGAGCCAAAAGCTCATGGGCAGCACTGGGACACTAAGTTCAAGCCCCAGGCCCCCGCCATCCTCCTGTCCAAAAAGACATGCTTACTGCATAACTGATTAAATTGATTTAACTTAAACCTATTTTGTTTGTAATTTTTGTTTTGTTTCAGAGAAAAGAAAACTTTCAGAAGAGCTGTCTGGAGCTAAGCACTGAAAACCTATGTCTATAATCCCAGCTACTCAGGTGACTGAGATTTTGATAATCAAGGCTTAAAATCAGCTAGGGCACACAATTCTAGAGACTCTTATCAATTAACCAGCAAAAATCTAGATATTGAGCTGTAAGCCAAAAACCAAGCAAGAATAACAGGCCTGGAATTCAAGCACCAATACCAGCAATTAAAAAAAAGAAAGTTCTCCAAGCTGCCAAAGTTGGAGAACCCCTATGCAGCACAGAGGATTTAACAGATGGAACTGGGCTACAGCTGCCAATCCTAGGACTGCAATGGCCTATGTTGATGGTACTGCTCCACTTCTAGGATAAGTTAACAATACCTTCTAACTGGGTGTCTCTTCAGCTACTGTAAGTAGTAGTCATGTCACAGCTTAAAAGAATTTAATGAACTGTTAAAAGAATCTACCTTTAGTCTTGCTTCAATAATCTTTGTCAGGGTAAGACAGTCTCCATGAAAACCACTGCATCCAATGACCGTTCTCTCTGTTCTGCAAAAAAGCACATTTCATGAAAAAAGGTTGATCAAACTAGAAACAAAGTACAAGTCTGGGAAATTTCAAATTTCAAAATCCTACAGTCTAGCACTGGGAAGGTGGCTCAGTGGTAGAGCACTTGCCTTGCATGCATGAGGCCCTGGGTACCATTCCTCAACACCACATAAGCAGAAGGAAAAAAAAAAGCCAGAAGTGGCGCTGTGGCTCAAGTGGTAGAGTGTTATCCTTGAGCTGAAGAGCTGAGGGACAGTGCCCAGGCCCAGAGTTCAGGCCCCACGACCGGACCCAAAAAAAAAAAAATCCTACAGTCTATATTCTTACTTTTTCTTCCTTTTCCCAAATGAATTGTGGGTGGGCCAGAAATTCTTAGAAAAGAATTGCAACCTTAAGTGGACTAAATAAAACACTGGTAAATTTTGGGCTGGGATGATTAAATATGACACAATCCAAAAATCAAGTCCCTTAAATTTGACTAGTTAAGAGTTAAAATCGGGCTGGGAAAGTGGCTCGGTGGCAGAGTGCTTGCCTTAGGTTTGATTCCTCAGCACCACATAAACAGAAAAAAACCGAAGTGGTGCTGTGGCTCAAGTGGTAGAGCGCTAGCCTTGAGTTGAAGAGCTCAGGGACAGAGTTTAAGCCCCATGACCACCTCCAATGCCCCCTCTCCCCTCCAAAAAAGTTAAAATCTAGCCAGGTGTGGTGCCTCAGACCTGTAATTCTAGCTACTCAGGAGGCTGAGATCTGAGGATTGCCGTTCAAAGCCAGCCCGGGCAGTAAAGTCTCTGAGACTCTTATCTCCAGTTAACCACCAGAAAACCGGAAGTGGTGCTGTGGCTCAAGTGGTAGAGCACTAGCCTTGAAGAGCTGAGGGACAGTGCCCAGGCCCAGAGTTCAAGCCCTACAGCCAACAAAAATAAGCACATAAATATAAAAATAAATATACATACACATATAAGTTAAAAGATATATTGGGAACACGTATTACCAAAGCCTTCTTTTAATTTCCTTAGCCTACCATGGGGTCCTACAAATAAGGTATTAACAACACAATAGAAAGACAGGAAAAGTTCTATCAACAAACAAGTCACAGAAGAAACATAGTGACCACTGACCTAAAAGCCTCCAAGTTACTCAGAATCCAAGTCGAAATGAGATAGTTTCAACCAATTAGCCTGACCAGTAATGCCCAACTAGTGCAGGTAAGGTGCTAAGAAACAGGTATGCTCAGATATATGTAATCAGTAAAGCTAATTTTTTATTTTTATTTATTTATTGTTGTTGGTGCTGAACTCTGGGCCTGGGCGCTGTCCCTCAGTTCTTCAGCTCAAGGAAAGCGTGCGATACCACTTGAGCCACAGCACTACTTCTAGCCTTTTCTGCTTATGTGGTGCTGAGGAATGGAACCCAGGGCCTCATGCATGTGAGGCAAGCACTCTACCACTGAGCCACCTTCCCAGCCCCATAAAACTAATTTTTTAAATGAGTACTTTGGCAATATCTAACATGTATTTAAATAGACAACTCTTTTTTTATTTTTGGTCAGTCCTGGGGCTTAAACTGGGCCTGGTATGTCCTTGCTAACTTTGCCTTGCTGGCCTTCAATTCACAATCCTCCTGGTTCTACCTCCCAGGTTGCTGAAATTACAGATGTACCCCAGCAATCCTGGGCTGAGCACATTTTAGAAACTCCCCAAACAAACAAATACATGAAAAACAATTCAAGTGCTCATTAGCAGGGAACTGACAGCATTTTGATATGTATATGTGTGTGTGTGTATATATATATATATATATATACACCAAATTCAAAATAGTATCTCAAAAACAACAACAACAAAAAAAACCTGAACCTTGATAGCAATCTGTAAGCAAGTCTAAACCAATCTTGTCAACGTTGGAATTTTATGCCCATCCCATATAAACATGTAAATCATGGACTTCTCACACCAGTACTTCCTGATCAATCCTAAAAACAAACTTTAAGACTCTTGCTCTAAATATCCATACATCTTAAAGGAATCAAGTTTTCACCTGAAGAACAGTCAGTGAGTACAGTCTCAAACAAGTGAGCAAGGGCAACCTTGCTGTAGGCCAGCAATTAAGTATGGGATCAGGTCAAACAAATATTCAATACTGTTGTATTGTTCTCCATCTTTGCAGCCAAAGTGCTTCACAAAAATAAGTTCTTACTTTAATAGCATATATACAAGATAGTAGAGGAGTCAGAGCTCACACAAGGATCTATAAAATCACATCTTAAAATTTTCTTTATGGTATTTACAACTATCAAATTCTAAAAGATACACTTTAGAGGAAGGAAAAAGGTAGCAAAGGCACAGTGGAACAGAGGAGAAAGGAACACCTAAAGACTTCAGAAGTAGGCTGGGAAGGTGGCTCAGTGGTAGAGTGCTTGCTTTGCATGCATGAGGCCCTGGGTTCGATTCTTCAGCACCACATAAGCAGAAAAAGCCAGAAGTGGCACTGTGGCTCAAGTGGTAGAAGGCTAACCTTGAGCTTAAGAGCTGAGGGACAGTGCCCAGGCCCAGAGTTCAGGCCCACAACCAACCAAAAAAAAAAAAAAGACTTCAGAAGTAAAGCCTGGTGATCCTAGCTGTTCAGGAGGCTGAGATGCAAGGACTGAGGCAGAAAAGTGTGAAGTGTGGTACACTCTTAACTAGCAAAAAAGCCAGAAGTGGAGATGTGGATCTCCACAGGAAAAAAAAAAAAAAAGCACTGAGCAATGGATTACAATTGCTAAAGATATATCTAAGCCATTTTTGTGTGGGGGGGGAGTAAGTTGGGCATTTAAGAAAACATTAGCCGGACGCTTGTGGCTCACGCCTGTAATCCTAGCTACTCAGGAGGCTGAGATCTGAGGATCAAGGTTCAAAGCCAGCCCAGGCAGGAGAGACCGTGAGACTCCTATCTCCAATAAACCACCAGAAAACCGGAAGTGGCGCTGTAGCTCAAGTGGTAGAGCACTCGCCTTGAGCTGAAGAGCTGAGGGACAGCGCCCAGGCCCAGAGTTCAGGTCCCACGACCGACACAAAAAAAAAAAAGAAAGAAAGAAAAAGAAAACATTTAACAGGTAATAGTATATGCTTTGGATGTTTGTTCCATCACTTAAACTGAGGAAATGAGGGCAACCTGGTTACAGCATCTACCTCTGTTGAGCCACCAACTGGGTTAACAAACTGGCTAGTAGTTAGTTCTCCCTTACTGTTGCACTTGTGTCCCTCCTGAAGCTGTGTACTCATTCTAAGAGGATGACCTTCTCTGACAGAGGAGGAACATTTCTGACCAAAGTTCTACAGCTTTGAACAACCTCCAAATAAGCTTTTGAAAATGACTGCTAAAATCTAGCTATTGTTGTGGCAACTAGGAGGTGGTACATTTATGGGGAAGATAACACATGAAAGCCATTCATATAGGTGTGGGCTCACTAGGGAGAACTTTTATTGTATACAAAATAAGGCACTAGCGTAAAAATATTTACCAAATGAACTTCTGGTACCCAAACATGACAAATATCATAGACCAGATACTCAATTCTTTTTTTTTTTTTTGGGTCTGGTCGTGGGGCCTGAACTCTGGGCCTGGGCGCTGTCCCTCAGCTCTTCAGCTCAAGGCTAGCGCTCTACGCTCTACCACTTGAGCCACAGCACCACTTCCAGCTTTTTTCTTTTTGCATATGTGGTGCTGAGGAATCGAACCCAGGCCTCGAGCATGCAAGGCAAGCGCTCTACCACTGAGCCACCTTCCCAGCCCCCAGATACTCAATTCTTAGGAAACACTTGATTTTGTTTATGTAAAATTCCATAAGGGCTGGGATGTAGCTCAGTGGTAAAGTGCTTGCCTAGCAAGTGCAACATCCTGGGTTCAATCCCCAGTACCAAAAAAGAAAAGACAAAATACAGCTAAAAAAACCTCCAGGCACCAGTGGCTCACACTTGTAATCCTAGCTACTCAGGAGACTGAGATCTGAGGATCACCGTTCAACACCAGCTTGGAAGCCAGCCTGGGCAGGGAAGTCTATCTTATCTCCAATAAACCACTAGAAAACTGGAAGTGGTGCAGTGGCTCAAGTGGTAAAGCACTCGCCTTGAGCTGAAGGGTGAAGGGACAGCACCCAAGCCCAGAGTTCAAGTCCCATGACCAACAAAAAATAAAAATAAAACCTAAAACAAAAGAATCCATGAAACAAACTGCCCCAACAAGCAGAATCTGATGTAGCATTTCAATCATAGCAAAGGCATCCTTAGAATAGTCACTTACAATTTGTAACATTTGGGGCTATCTCTGGTATGAATGGAATATCCTTCACTCAATCTAGTATCAGAAGCAACAATCGAAAAATCTTCTCCAGCAATGGCCAGTACAGTACTGAGGGGAAAGAAAAGAAACAATATTTATTTATTCTTCTCATTATCAGTATCAATTCTTCACCACAGCAATCTTTCAAATAGAAGAGTACTCCACAGGACAAAAAACTTACTAGATAAGATCTATATGGGCTGGGAGGGTGGCTCAGTGGTAGAGTGCTTGCCTTGCAAGCCAGAGGCCCTGGGTTCGATTCCTCAGCACCACATAAGCAAAAAGAAAAAAAAAGCCGGAAGTGGCACTGTGGCTCAAGTGGTAGAGCGCTAGCCTTGAGCTGAAGAGCTGAGGGACAGCGCCCAGGCCCAGAGTTCAGGCCCCATGACCGGACCCAAAAAAAAAAAGATCTATATGTAAGAATAGAAAGCTACAAGTCATCTACAAAATACCTAATTTTAAAACAGAGGAAAGGCTCCTTGACAGGAGGCAATGGGAAAGGGATAGAATTATCTTTACTATAATCAAAGAGCTAAATGCAAGGTGGGAACCAATAAGCTAGACGCCGGTGGCTCACACCTGTAATCCTAGCTACTCAGGAGGCTGAGATCTGAGGATCACAGTTCAAAGCCAGCTCAGGCAGGAAAGACTGTGAGACTCCTATCTCCAATAAACCACTAGAAAACCGGAAGTGGCGCTGTAGCTCAAGTGGTAGAGTGCTTGCTGAAGAGCGCAGGGACAGGGCCCAAGCCCAGAGTTCAAGACCCATGACCAACAACAAAAAAATAAATAACTGTGATTGAAGTAGTTTGCTGTTGTCATGTATTAAAACAGAACATCAAAACTTGTTGAAAATGTTTTAAGGGGAAGGGGAGAAAGTAAGGGAACATGATAAAGGGTTCACGTTTAATTGGGACACATTGTATATACATGTGTAGAAATACCACAGTGAAACCACTCTTGTAACACTAATGTATGCTAATGTAAAAGATAACTACCTACATATATGGACTAGTGATATTACAGAACTGAATGTCCTTTGAGGACTAAGACATATATACACATATCTATGTATACTGAGGTATATATATATACATACATACATACATATGTACATCACTGTCCTATGACACAAGGAGTCAGAGTTCACAAATGAAGGCAGTAGTACTATTTCTTTATATGCAGTCCCTTTAATAAAGTCTAATACAGTAGTGACTCAGATTTGCTGATGAATGCAGTCTTTGTTTTTTCTTTTCTGGTTATAATTTGATAGCTTACTAAAGAGTTTCAGAGTACATTACTAAAGAGCTTCAGAGTACAACTGCAAAAGCAGACTGCATTCTGACTCTCCTATTTAGCAGTTACGATGTAGGTAACTTACTTTTCAAGGCCACACTTTCTTCACATAACTTCATTTGGGTGTTGCAAAAATTGAAGATGAAAAATCATGATGGTACCTCGTGATCCTCTAATCAATATGAGCTACAACCAACTATGGCATGTGATGAAAGAGTAGAGTGTGATGACTAAACACCTGCGTTACTAGAGTCAGACTCTTGCCACTTACTAGCTGTGTGCCATTTGGATAAACTCTCCATTTCTAGTTGATGGTAATAACAGTGCCAGCATTAGGGAAGGCTGTGCTAAGATAAATGACTGAATTCATAGCACATTTAGGATAGTGTCTCACAGGGGTTGGGAAGGTGGCATGCATGAGGCCCTCGGTTCGATTCCTCAGCACCACATAAGCAGAAAAAGCTGGAAGCGGCACTATAGCTCAGGTGGTAGAGCACTAGCCTTGAACTGAAGAGCTGAGGGACAGTGCCCAGGCCCAGAGTTCAGGCCCCACAACTGGCAAAAAAAAAAAAAAGGATAGTGTCTCACAGAACATAAGCAAACATAAGCACTCAGAAAACTTTGGCTACTATTTTTACTGTAGCAAAGTGTGCCTTAAAGTTCCAAAGTATAAAATAAAGGCAGTCTAGGTACTATAAACAACAAGCATCTACATATTCAAGGGGCTCTGTTTGTGTTATCTGATGAACCAGTGGCCTGTTTTAGAAAATCAAAATGCCAGCCAGGTGCCGTGGCTCACACCTGTAATCCTAGATACTCAGGAGGCTGAGACCTGAGGATCACGGTTCAAAGCCAGCCCGGGCAGGAAAGTCCTTGAGACTCTTATCTCCAATAAACCACCAGAAAACTGGTGGCTCAAGTGGTAGAGCGCTAGCCTTGAGCTGAAGAGCTGAGAGACAGCACTCAGGCCCAGAGTTCAAGCCCCACGACCAACAACAACAACAAAATCAAAATGCCAAGCTAGTTTGGAATTAAGGAACTATGAAGGCTAAAAAGTTTCACCTGCAAAGTAGCACTGTAATACTATCGTGCCAATTAACACATTTTGTGAAATAGAAGGAAAAAAAGGCACATGCACTCAACCACTTGAGCCTCAACACCATTTACAACCTTTTCTGTTTATGTGGTACTGAGGAATCAAACCCAGGGCTTTATGAATACGAGGCAAGCATTCTACCACTAAGCCACATTCCCCTACTTTGTTTTTCTTTTCTAGTAGTGGGGCTTGAACTCAGGAACTCTACCGTTTTCAGCCAAAGCTCTACTTCCAGGTGTTTTGTTTTTTTAAGAGTCTCATGGACTTTCCTGCCCCACCTGGCTTGGAACCTTGATCCTCAGATCTTTACCTTCAGAGTAGCCAGGATTACAGGCATGAGCCACTAGTGCCTAGCACAGCCAAATTTTCTTAACTAGGAAAGACAATTATGACATTCAGTCTTAAACTTAGACAAGTAGGATGATAGCATAACTGTAAGGTGTAGGAGAAAGGGTGGTTGAAAAGAATTAGCTTGTTTATAGTATTTTATTAACTTGAATTATGATGAAAGCAGCAAGTCCAGGCTGAAAAAACATTTCACTCAAGAAGTCAGAATTGAATTATTCTCCCAGGGATGAGACATGAAAAAGTAATAAGGAAACTTGTACACTACTGACTTAAGTCTTCTAGAGGCAGAAGTCACCTTCCATAAATGTTTAAAAGAAACAACAGGAAGTGGCACTGTGGCTCGCGTGGTAGAGCACTGGTCTTGAGCTGAAGAGCTCAGGGACAGTGCTCAGGCAGAGTTCAAGCTCCATGACTGACAAAAAAAGAAAAAAGAAAAGAAAGAACAAAGATGGAGAAAGGGCGATTTATGAATTGAAAACATTAATAATTTTTAGGGGAGTAATGCTTTAAACTAAATTACAAGGGCTAAAGTTGAGTCCTGCATATTAACACCTTGATAATTCTTACTGGGAAAATGTATAATACATTTATGGAATGGTTCTAATAACCCCTTACAATGTAAATACTAAGCCATAACAAAGTGTTAAGAAGTGTACTGGAAAAAAAACTCACAAACTCAGTGGTGAGAGAGCTATTAATTTAGATCTCCCTCAATATACACCAGAGCTCTGTAATCAGGACAACTTAATTTCTAAGAGCACCACAGAACTAGTAGTATCTAACATGAATCCTCTTATCTTGAGGATTAAATAAGGTAATTATATATAGCTTACAAAACGGCTTCACTTTTTTCCTTAAACATCGAAGGTAAAAAAAAAAAAATTTAAGCTCAAGAAGTTAAAAGTTGGGGACTGGGAATGTGGCTCAGTGGTGGAGTGCTCGCCTAGCATGCATGAAACCCTGGGTTTGATTCCTCAGTACCACATACACAGAAAAAGACAGAAGTGGAGCTGTGGCTGAGGTGGTTGAGTGCTAGCCTTGAGCAAAAGCAGCTCAAGGACAGTGCCCAGGCCCTGAGTTCAAGCTCTAGAACTGGCAAAATAAATAAATAAATAAAAATAAAGGTACCCAAGAACTACACTGTCGTTTAGTGGCAAAAATCAAGGTTAAAATAAACCTTTCACTCTCTACTCCAAACATCTGCATATTCAATTTTTGATATTTAAAATTCTGAAGTACATGAATAATGTCTTTAACTTTCTTAACGAACAATGGGTAGTTAGAATTGGTTGTGTATTTTGTAACCTATAAAGTTAGAAAAGTTATAACCACATTAACTTTATAGTTCTTCACTGTCAAAACTCCTAAACAGAGAACCGTTCTACAACTTTAGCTTTACTAAGGAAAAGCATTTGAAGATAAAGTGGATAATTAAAAAGGTAAAGCAACCTACATGCAAAAGTATACATACTGGCCAGCCACTCGTGGTTCATGCCTGTAACCTCAGCAACCCAGCAGGCTGAGATCTGAGGACAGTAGTTCAAAGCAGTTTAAAATCCGTTAGACTCTAACCTAAAATTAACCATTTCAAAAAAAGCCAGAAGTTGGGCTGGGAAAGTGGTTCTGTGGCAGAGTGCTTGTCTCGCACTCATCAGGCCCTGGGTTCGATTCCTCAGCACCGCAGACACAGTAAAAGCCGGAAGTGGCGTTGTGGCTCCAGTGGTAGAGCGCTAGCCCTGAGCTGAAGAGCTGAGGGACAGCGCCCAGGCCCAGAGTTCAGGCCCACGACCGACCAAAACCACAACAAAAAGCCAGGAGTGGAGCTGTGGCTCTCAGGTGTTAGAGCACCCGCCTGAGTACAAAAGCTCAGGGACAGCACCCAGTCCTGAGAGTCCAAGCCCGGGGCCGGCATGGTCACGCAGGGCCAGCAGAGGGGCCCACGGCGGTAAGTCCCCTTCCCGTCTGCAGTAACTCATGCAGGGATCAGACCCAAGTACACCGCGACCCAGACGGACAGAGGCGGCCCAGCGCCGATCGCCAGCCAGGAGCGGCCGGTGAACCCCACGGCCCTGCGCGCAGGTCCGGGAGATCGGACCCGCACAGCCCCGGGCGCGGCCGCCGCCACCCCGAGCCCGGGACCCCAGACCGCCGCCACCCCGAGCCCGGGACCCCAGACCGCCGCCGCCACCCCGAGCCCGGGACCCCAGGCCGCCGCCACCCCGAGCCCGGGACCCCAGGCCTTTACCCTCCGTTGAAGGCGTAGGGTGAAAAGCGGAGCTGCACAGGACCCTCGGCGCAACGCGACTCCATCCCCAGCTCCCGGCCGGGAACCCGGTGCTCGGCAGCAGAAGACAACATCGCGCGCCGACTCCTGCAGTCTCACGGCAAGATGGCGACGTCCGCCGGAACTCGCCCGCTTCCGGCCTCTCTACCCCACAGCTCTCGTTGCTCCAGGAGGCCCGCCCTTGGCCCCGCCCCCGGAGGCCCGCCCTTGGCCCCGCCCCCGGA